>NC_059278.1:9361721-9384221 GCF_017591435.1 Portunus trituberculatus | reverse complement strand
CACACACACACACACTGATCACAGGAGTACATTCAATCCACATGCTTCCTTAAACAGTTACAGTGAAAATACGTACCGACGCACTGGAGCGAAGCAAACAAACATAAAACAACAACACAAATAGAATTAAGAGAGAATTTACGAGCAGAAAACGTGTAAAGTGAATTACACGCTACTTGCTGCTGGGTGGAGGAAAATTATGAATGAAATGGAATACTGTTAACGAAGTATCCATATGTGTATTTCGTCATAGGTAGCACATTTGGTAATACCTGGAGGATTGTCGATGTTAATTATTCACAGGTGAGTGAGTGAGTATATGAGGAACTGATTAAGAATACTAATAACAAGGAAAATAAACAAGACCTGGTTGTATTTTAATATCTTGGTTATATTTTGTGCTTATTTAACCTATCCAGTGTTTTGTTTCTGTTCCTCTCACTCTTCTCTTCTTCCTATTTGTCTTCTTCTCTTTCTCCTCCTACCTGCAATGCAACGCACATTTCTCCTCCTCCACCTCCTCCACCTCCTCCTCCTCCTCCTCCTCCTCCTCCTCCTCCTCCTCCTCCTCCTCCTCCTCCTCCTCCTCCTCCTCCTCCTCCTCCTCCTCCTCCCCCTTCTCCATTCCTCCCTCCTTTCCCCTTCCTCCTCATTCCCTCTTACTTGATTCCATTGTCCCTCTCCTCGCCCTCTTCTCTGCCTCTCTGCCTAGCCTGTTTCATTTCTTCTCCAAGCCTTCCAATTTTCTCCCTTTCCTCACATAGTTACCGTTTTTTTATCCCCTTCATGTTCTAAAACCCTGAATCCCTACCTCTTCCTATCTCCCTTTATTTGCTCCATCTGATCCTTCTCTCACCCTTCCCTCTCTTTCTCTCTTGATAGACACGACTCCACCTCCGCATCCTCAGCCTTATACAGCTCTTCCTATACTGCCACTTCCACCCACCTCACGTTCACCTCACGTTCACCTCATTGTCCTCGCTCTGCACGCCTCTTGCCAGACACGCATCCGCTCTTCAACCTCAGCCTTCTCCACCTTACACAGTCTCGTTCTCCCCGCAGGCCCCGTGACTCCTGCTGTGGCTGTGGCAGGCGGCCAGGCGGTGCTACCCTGCAATATCTCCAGTCTCCGCGGCGACTCCTTCCAGTTGGTGCTCTGGTATCGTGACCATGTGCCCACTCCAGTTTTCAGGTGAGCATAGAAAGGGACATTGTTGGGGAACATTGAGAGTTGCTGATGTACTGTATTGTTGTAGAGTTAATTAAAGTTGTTATTTGCTGAGTAGAAAGTGTTATGTAATTGTAACATTAAGTTGCTGAGGAGGAAAAAACATTGATGATTGCCGAAGTTTCATGTCACTGTAATGTTAGAAAGTTGCTATTTAGTGAATAAGAGGAACTATTGCAGATTGCTTAGCTGTCATATTATTGTACCGTTAAAAAGAGTTGCAGTTTACTGAAGAAAAGAGGAATCATTGAAGATTGATTATTTGTTAGATTATTGCACATAAGATAAGTTGCTACTTTAAAATATTAATAACAAGAAGAGTTTTAAAGGAGATATAGTAAGAAATAAGAATCGTGATGATAAACTAAAATGATTGCATGATTATCAAAAAAAAAATCATACTGCAAAGTAGAGAGTTTTTTCTTAGAATGTTGATGAAAACAAAAATTATCCAAGGATTAAAAGATACATAACTGTGAAGTAAGAAATATGACCACTAAAGAAAATGGCGACTGCATTGGTGACAAAAGGATTGTAGTTGAAAGTAGAGTCACTATTTGTAATGCCAGTAAAGAGGAAATTTATCCAAAGATTAAAAGTTGACTGCTATGAACCCTGAGATTCTAGTGAGAAAACACTTTGAATGCCAGAAAATTTATGGTATAAAACAAGGAAATCTCTATGGAAGAATAATATTAAAAAAAACAAAGGTTAGTCTGTTTGAAAAGAAAGTTTACTATAGCATAAAAGATTACTTAGTTTAAGAAGAAACATTTTATAAAGATAAGTAATACAACAATGATGATTAAACTGACATATGAACATAAGAGGATGAAGGAAACTACAAGACTTACACGTGGCAGTCCCTCCATGAATATACCTACCTGCGGTGACTCCATCCATCATCCCCATCCATAAATTTGTCTAATATTCCTTTAAAGCTTCCTATTGACTTAGCACTAACAATATGATTACTGAGAGAGGAACATCTATAGTTTCAATGACTGAGAATATCACTACAAAACAGCGGGAAGTTGGAGGAAGCGTACCGTAGTTTAGCACAGCAACAGCACAGTAAGCTGTTACGGAGAAACTGAGTTTTGATAATAGAAAGGATGGTGCAAATAATAATCGCTGATGTTGGAATAAATGTCGTTTAGGAAAAGCGAAAATAAACACAAATATGCAGTACAAAATTGAAATACGAATAGAAACCGAAACACGGATAGAAATTGTGCTGGAACAACGTAAGGATAACAGCCAAATCGCCACAGGTAATCAGTAAAACCTATAGATCATGACACAGGTGAAACAACAATTGCATTAGTGGCATAGGTGATTCCAGGTAATTACGGGAAGCGCACAGTAACGCGCCGCAGGATTATGCCAGAAAAGGGACAGTTTACCTGTTTCTCGTGATCGGCGGTAAAAATAGTTCAGTTTATAATGAGTATCCGACAATTCCAGTTAAACTTATATTATTAATTAAGCAGGTTTGATTTGATGAACCTAGAAATAAGTAGCCTTGGGTGGAAAACATAGACTGCCTTAGTGAGTCTCTTAATTAAGATGAGGGTTTGTGGGAGGAAGCAGCTCCGAGTAATTAGATCTGTCTTGAGAATCAAAACAAGTACTGAAAGTTGATTTGGTTCTCTCTCTCTCTCTCTCTCTCTCTCTCTCTCTCTCTCTCTCTCTCTCTCTCTCTCTCTCTCTCTCTCTCTCTCTCTGATCTTCCATAGTTAATACACAAAAGGCAAAATAAAAAAAAATAAAAAAGAAAAACACGCTCTCCAGATTAATAAATGTAAACATCCCAGAATATGAAAAAAAATGAAAAAGACGTAGGTTTCTGAGAATTTAATGGCTTTGTGTGTTACTTTTCAGAAATAATGTTGGCTTGTCAAGCGTTCCCTTTTCTCACCTTTCTCTTTCATCGCTTATATTTTTCATATGTGGCTTGTGTGTGTGTGTGTGTGTGTGTGTGTGTGTGTGTGTGTGTGTGTGTGCTAACGCGCAGAAAGAGAGAGAGAGAGAGAGAGAGAGAGAGAGAGAGAGAGAGAGAGAGAGCGGAGGTCATAGTGATATTCCGCGTTGTGAAAATTTATAGAACAAGTGTAACGTCGTGTATCTCTCTCTCTCTCTCTCTCTCTCTCTCTCTCTCTCTCTCTCTCTCTCTCTCTCTCTCTCTCCCTTGCTAAGTGCCACTCAAAGCCTCAGCATGTGGGTAAGGAGGCACACACACACACACACACACACACACACACACACACACACACACACACACACACACACACACACACACACACACACACACACACACACACACACACACACACACACACACACACACACACACACACACACACACACAGAGAGAGAGATGCAGTCTGTACTCAGCTACTCATATTCACAAAAAAGAGAAAGTAATTACTCTGGAAGCTCTCCCAGTAATTTTTTAGTTGGAATTAGGAGTTATTACTGTATTTTTTTCAACGTGTATTTTTATATTTCGGATTTGTTTCGCATAATTTTTTTTTTCCTTTCTAGGTGATATGCAGTTTGGTTTAGCCCACGTGGTTATTGAAATATTCGTTTGTTTATATTTGGAAAGTTGATGGTGCGTGCTGCTACATTTATTTACTTATGAGTTTTCTATTTAATTATTTTTTTATATATTCTTTTGTTAGAGAATTGCCGAGATGAAGCGAATAGAGATAGATTGCAGTAACACACACACACACACACACACACACACACACACACACACACACACACACACACACACACACACACACACACACACACACACAGACCAGCCTCACCTCCACTCCTTTCTTTTAAGTTACGACGCACGGTCCGGGGCATACACGCGGCCGAAGGAATGGTCAGACCCGAAGATCCTGGGAGAGAGGGCGCACTTCACTGTTACCACCTCTCCCGCCGCCCTTGTGTTGAACCTCACTAGACGCAGCGACCAGGCCGTGTACAGGTGCCGCGTGGACTACAAGCACCTCACCACAACCCACGCCCGCGTCAACCTCACTGTCATTGGTAAAGGAAGGTTGGGAAAGGTCAGGGAGGGTCCGGGAATCAATAAAGTTAGGTGGGGTTAGGTTCCGTGATTGTGAGTGAACGTGGAGTAGATGTGTGGGCGAAACTGTTAATGGGTGTAGCGATTAATGTTAGAAATGTGGATGTGAAAGGGCGGAAGACCAACGAATATTTCACTTAATGAACACGACACTCCTTGTAATATTTAATGGGCGAGGGGATATTTTTAGTCTTCATCCCAGCGGTATTTTCCAATGCCCCGCGCCATGTTTCCTTCCCCTTGCCTCCGTGCAGAGCCAGTGAGGGGGTGAGGATCGTAGACGATGGAGGCACGGAACTAGTGGGAGTGGCGGGCCCTTACATCTTAGAGCAGCGCCCTTCTCTTACCTGTCGGGCTGCGGGCGGCGACCCCTCACCTACCGTCACCTGGTGGAAGGACGGACGCCTCATAGACAGCACCTACCACTATGAGCCGCCGCCCAGGTGAACCTTACCTTACAAAATGAGAAAAAGAAGACTCTCTTGAAAACATTCCACCTTTGTACCTATAGAAGTCATGTTCCTGTACAGTTTTCTTTTCACCGTTTCCTTTTTCCCTTTTTTACCTGGATGTCTCCTGGGGCAGCTCGGGGAGGCGGGCGGGCAGATGTCCACGGGCGTCTCGGAGATTGTCAACACGATTCACCTGCTGGCGCTGAAGAAAGAAGACCTGCGCGATGTGTACACGTGTAAGGCCGCCAACCACGACCTGGCGCCGGTGCGGGAGGCCACCATACAGCTGGACATGAACTGTGAGTGGTGGTGGTGGTGCTAGTAATAATAATAATAATAATAATAATAATAATAATAATAATAGGAGAAAAGAGAAAGGAAGATTTTTTTTTTTTTCGTCGATGCTGTAGTACTGTTTTTGTGTTGATAATCCACTTTTTCTGCGAATTTTTGTAGTAGTAGTAGTAGTAGTAGTAGTAGTAGTAGTAGTAGTAGTAGTAGTATAGTAGTAGTAATAGTAGTAATAGTAGTATAGTAGTAGTAATAGTAGTAGTATAATAATAGTAGTAGTAGGAGTAGTAGTAGTAGTAATAGTAGTAGTAATAATAGTAGTAGTAGTAGTAGTAGTAGTAGTAGTAGTAGTAGTGGTAGTAGTAGTAGTAGTAGTAGTAATAATAGTAGTAATAGCAGTACAGTAGTAGTAATAGTAGTAGTATAATAATAGTAGTAGTAGGAGTAGTAGTAGCAGTAATAGTAGTAGTAGTAGTAGTACTTGTTGTTGCAGTAAATGTTGTGGCTTTAGTGATAAGAGTAGTAATTGCAGCAGGATGAGAAGGAAGTGCGATTATCAGTTATAGTAGTAGTAGTAGTAGTAGTAGTAGTAGTAGTAGTAGTAGTAGTAGTAGTAGTAGTAGCAGCAGCAGCAGCAGCAGTAGTAGAAGCAGCAGCAACAACAACAAAACGTAAAGAGAGAGACAGAAGTGAGTGGTAACCGTTACACAATTAAGCAATAACCATAATGAGTGACCCTCATCTCGCGCCCTCTCACTCACGGGGAGGGGCCACACTGAACAAACAGGGAATTAGAGCCAAAACAGATCCTCCCTAGCAGAAGGCGTCGCGTGCCCCACCAAACCAATCATAGTATTACTCTATTACATTAATATCTCTCACATTATCACTTGGTCTTGAAAGGGAACGAAGTACAGTCGTAGAAATAGTAGTAATAGTACCTTATATTTATAGCCGTAATGGTAGCACTTAAAGATAATATCATACCATCAACAGTGGCGACAACATTGGCGGTAAAAGAAATTACGGTATAAAAAGTAAATGCTCCTAAAGAATGGAAAGGAAAAGGACATCAAGCGAATACTAAACTGGAGCTTTTGTTAAAACATTCCGACAAGCTCTTTTGGCCAGCCATCAGCCCCTCGATCGATCATGAGGTACTTTTCGTCTCTCTCTCTCTCTCTCTCTCTCTCTCTCTCTCTCTCTCTCTCTCTCTCTCTCTCTCTCTCTCTCTCTCTCTCTCTCTCTCTGTCTCTCTCTCTCTCTCTCTCTCTCTCTCTCTCTCTCTCTCTCTCTCTCTCTCTCTCTCTCTCTCTCTCTCTCTCTCTCTCTCTCTCTCTCTCTCTCTCTCTCTCTCTCTCTCTCTCTCTCTCTCTCTCTCTCTCTCTCTCTCTCTCTCTGCGTGCTTTTTATTTGTTTCCTGTTTTTAGTTTTCTCTTTATATTTTCTCTCTCTCTCTCTCTCTCTCTCTCTCTCTCTCTCTCTCTCTCTCTCTCTCTCTCTCTCTCTCTCTCTCTCTCTCTCTCTCTCTCTCTCTCTCTCTCTCTCTCTCTCTCTCTCTCTCTCTCTCATTTATTATCCATTTCCCTCTCCCTCTCTCCCCTCACAGTCGGACCAGAGGAGGTTGAGATCCGGGGTCTGGAGCAGCCAGTGTCAGCCGGTGTGCCCCACCAGGTCGTGTGTGAGGCGAGGGAGAGCCGCCCCCCTGCCATTCTTACGTGGTGGTTGGATGGTGCCATGAAGAAAAGCGTGTCCCATATGGTAGGTCTCTTTGTTTGTGTGTGTGTGTGTGTGTGTGTGTGTGTGTGTGTGTGTGTGTGTTTTTTATCTCTCTGGCTTTTGAGGTCAACTGCAACAGATGCGCATGTTTTCTTTTTTATTTCTATTTTTCTTCCTCCCTTTCCTTTTTTCCTAACTCTTTTCTTTTCTTTTTTATTTTTCTTTCATATTACTTTGTTTATATTTTCTCCTCTCTCTCTCTCTCTCTCTCTCTCTCTCTCTCTCTCTCTCTCTCTCTCTCTCTCTCTCTCTCTCTCTCTCTCTCTCTCTCTCTCTCTCTCTCTCTCTCTCTCTCTCTCTCTCTCTCTCTCTCTCTCTCTCTCTCTCTCTCTCTCTCTGTCTATCTGTTTATCAATCAATCAATCAGTCTATCTATCTATTTATCTATATATCTGTCTGTCTGTCTGTCTGTCTGTCTATCTATCTATCTATCTATCTATCTATCTATCTATCTATATATCTACCTAGCTCTATCTTTCTCTTTCTCTCTCTTTTCTCTCTCTCTCTCACAGAAATACACTCCTTTCATCCCTCCCCCTCCATGTCATCTACTTTCTCCTCTTCCTTCATCTCTCCCTCCTTCTCTTCCTTTGACTCTCCTTACTCCTTGACATCTCCCTCTCACCCCCATTTCCCGTCCTCCTCGTCACCCCCGCCCCTTTTTTTCGGCTTCTCCCTTATTGATATCCCTCTCACTCTCTCCTCGTCTCTTTTTCTCTCTCATTATCTCATGTTTTCTTGTAGTTTTCCCCTCCTCTTCTCCTCCTCCTCCTCTTGACACTCTCTTGATATTTTCTTTCAGTTCTTTCTTCCCACCTCGTTTCATGTTGCTCCCTTTTCGCGCTCTTCCCTTTTATCATAGGTATAGTACATCTTCTGTCTTTCTTTCTGTTCATGCCACGTTCCTTTTGCCTCCAGACATCTCTCGTTATCTCTCTCTTGTATATCAGATTCTCTCTTCTCCCCTTACCATAATCCTCTTTATCTCAGGTACCTTCTCCCTATCTACCTCTGCTCCTCACCACTCACTGCTTCTGTCACGAAACCTTCTAGTACATGTTCTTGACTTCCTCTCAGTACTTGATGCTTCTTCGTCTCGGTCCTCTCCGCTCCCTTGCCGCCTCCTAAGTTTCCCAGCAGAAGCCTTTCCCCCGCTACCCTTTTGCATTATGTGTTTCCCAATAGCGGCGGTGAGAGATGGCTCCCTGAAGGCCGCTCGTCTCTGCCCCCCTCTCTCTTGTTGCCTTGAGTAAGTGCTCGTGGGAACGGCTCTCCAGGTTCCTCCTTTCACAAGCCGAGTATTGAGTGTTTGTGGTTCACTGTAATGGAGATGACAGGAGGGGAGGGAGGTCGACGGAAGCATAGAGGTACACACTACGTGACGAGCATAACACGCGGCTTGCAGTCACCATAGCAAGGGTTGTGGATTTGTAGCTTAGGTCTTTTGGTGTGTGTGTGTGTGTGTGTGTGTGTGTGTGTGTGTGTGTGTGTGTGTGTGTGTGTTTGTTGGAGGGATAAGATCTAAACGACGTATTTCCTGCATCTAAATACAAATGGACCTTTACTAAACTGCCGTCTCCCTTCCCTTCTCTCTCTCTCTCTCTCTCTCTCTCTCTCTCTCTCTCTCTCTCTCTCTCTCTCTCTCTCTCTCTCTCTCTCTCTCTCTCTCTCTCTCTCTCACACACACACACACACACACACACACACACACACACACACACACACATCCTCTTATTCTATTTTGTTTCTTACTTTCTTTTCTTCCCGTCTCCTGTTCTTTCACCTCCTTTCTCTATTACCACTATTCCTTCGTGCTCTGCTTTTGTTCTCCACTTTTCTCTTCTTCTTCCTTCTTTCGTTTCCCTTCCTCGCCTCATCTTCCGTTCTCTTATTTCCTCTAACCCTTACCCCATTCCTGTATCCTTTTACTTATTTCTATTCTTTTCTTCGCCCTCTCCTTCGTGTTGCCACCCCTTTTTCCTGCCCTCACCCTACCTCTCCTGTCTCACCCTAACACCTCGTTCTTCTAAATGCTACACGACTTCTGTTACTGTTCTCACTCCTTTCTCCTTCTCCTCTTCCTCCTCCTCTTCTCCCTTACTTCCTTTGCTTCTCGTCTACCTCCATCATCATCATCCTTGTATTTCCCTAACCGAACCCTTGTCCTCTTTCTCTCCTTCCCCTCCACCTCCCTTCCTTCCTTCCTTCCTTCCCTTCTTTGTTTCAGACATCGGTGGATGGGCTGGTCACTACAAGCACTCTCAAACTTGTCATATACTCAGAGGATGAAGGGAAACTGCTAACGTGTCGGGCTGAGAATCCAGACCTACCAGCTGCGAGTATTGAGGCGTCCCACCACCTGCAGGTTCTGTGTAAGTGCGGCGCTATTTTTGCCTTTTACACCTCCATTTGTTCCTCCCACCTCTTGTCTCTACTCCTGCTGCTGCTGCTTCTTGTGTTTTTTTTACCAGACGCCCACTGCAGGGGTCGAGTGGATGTTCCCTGGAGAGCAGAGAGGAGAGATGCGATGGTGAGGTATTGTATGAGGAACTGCTGTGAGTCAAGTGCAAGCGTGGTATTTTAGGAGGAATTCTTGGTTTTTAAAAGTTCAAGGTGACTGAACTGTTTTGTGTGTGTGTGTGTGTGTGTGTGTGTGTGTGTGTGTGTGTGTGTGTGTGGGATGTTATGTGCATTTTTTTTCTCGATTTTTTACGGTGTTTATTCTTTTGAGTTTCATATTGACTAAACTGTGTGTGTGTGTGTGTGTGTGTGTGTGTGTGTGTGTGTGTGTGTGTGTGTGTGTGTGCGTGTGTGTGTGCGTGTGGGTGTGTGTGCTTAACCATTTTCCTAGTGGATTCTGCGTATTGAAACTTCAAAGTGACTAAACTGTAACTATGTATGTGTAAGTGGCGGTGTTTGGGTGCGGGCGTGCGAGCGTGTGTGTGTGTGTGCGTGGGTGCGTGTAAGCCGTGTGTGTGTGCGTGCGTTAAATCAATGCGGTGCTTCATCTCCCGTGATTGTGTGGAGGAGGACGTGATGGCGAAGGAGAAATAAGTGATGAGAGGCGAGATAC
Organism: Portunus trituberculatus; assembly: GCF_017591435.1. Classification (NCBI taxonomy): domain Eukaryota; kingdom Metazoa; phylum Arthropoda; class Malacostraca; order Decapoda; family Portunidae; genus Portunus; species Portunus trituberculatus. Next base: position 9,374,307 of record NC_059278.1, on the reverse strand, counting down.
GAGAAAGGGACTGAAAACACGGAGAGAGAGAGAGAGAGAGAGAGAGAGAGAGAGAGAGAGAGAGAGAGAGAGAGAGAGAGAGAGAGAGACGTTTCAAAGCAGTGAGGATTTTGCAAAGATGGAACGAAGGAGGAATGAGATCATGCATGAAGTTGAGACAAGGGTACCTGTGGTTAGGGATACAGGAGGCGAGAGGGAACAATGTAAATGTATAAGGAGATGGCAAGAAAGAGTGATTATGTAGCTGAGATGGAGAGAGAGAGAGAGAGAGAAAGATGGGAGGGAGGATAAGAAAGGAAACGAATAAAGAGGAGTGGAAGTAAAAGGATTTATGAGTCTGAGAAATGGTTATTGTAAGATGAAAAGAGAAGGAAGAGGAAGGAAAGATAAGAGAAAGGCAGAAGAAAAACAAGAAAGATAAAGGGAAAAAAAGGAAGGAAAGAGAAAAGATAAGAGAAAGGCAAGAGAAGAAAAACAAAGTAACGGTAAAGAAGAGAAAGGAGGAAAGGACTAAAACGAGAAGGAAAGAAAATTAAGAGAAAGGCGAGAGGAGAGGAAAAATAAAGTGACCATACAAAGGAAAAGGTAGAGCTGGGAAGAAAATAAGGAAATATAAAAAGAAAGGGAAAAGAGAAGAACAGAGAAAAGGAGACATATGGAGAAGGAAAAGAAAAACATAACACAAAACCAACAAAACAGAAAAATAAGCAAGTATAGAAAAAATTATTTGAAAAAAGAAAAATGTTGGCAAGGAAAAACGAAATGATAAAGGAATATAAAAAGGCTTTGTCACCTAAATATTCAGAAAACGCACAAAGGCTAGTGATATATCTACCTCCCATTCAGCATCTCTGTGACTCGTGAGATCAAATAACGGAGAACCCTACTCACCTCACACGGCCTCCAGGTGCCTCGACGCACTTCAAGAACACTCGCTAACTACTCTGCCAGGTAAGAGACTCGAAAGCGAACAGAGGGAAGTCCTTCAGGTGCTCAAGACGAACTCTCTAATTAAGTTTTAAATCCACCTGGTAAGTCTGGTAGGTACGTAGGTAGGTTACGTGACTACATACCTGAGGGCTTTACTAATTGAAGAGTGTACCTGGTGAACCATTGTGAGTACTCGTAGTCTGTGACCTAAATAAAGGGAACAAATGCAGCCAAAGCAATCGTAGCCTTAGAAAATATAATACGTGGTCATATGGCAAGGTGTTATTTACCTGTCACGTACTTTACGAAGACACCTGATAAACTTTACCTACCTGAGGACACATTTTTTTATTATTTTTTCATCTTGGTTTCACGTACTTGAAGAGACTGGATGGAATTAATTGTTTTTCGTGAGTAATATCAATGTTGCATTCTAAAGAGTAATAATTCAATTTAACCTGAATCAGTCCCTTTTAGAAAACCCATGAGATTCCCTTAAAACTTTACCTGGTCATCAGTAAAGCACCAGGCAGCAAAAGGCACTGCTTCGCTATTCATGAACAAAACCTGATGACCTTACAATGTTTCGCACGAAATCCCTGAGACACCTCAAGCGTAACATTTTCAGTTGTAGCCTGCCTCGTGACGAACGGCAACACCTGTGTGACCTGCAGTGTCCTTGCCTTACATCCAGGTTATCTTTGAAATAAATCTTGTCTCCTTAACTAGTCGCCGAAGAACAATACCTGTAAAGAATACCTGATGATTCTATACCTGTGATGTCTTAATCCTCGGAATGCATTTTGGTACATCATTCCTTAACTTCTAGTCATTCTGAGACATTTTTTACTTGTTATACAGCTTTCTCCAATTTCTAGACGGTGTAGAAATTGCAATAATCTATTTTTTTCAATCCTTTTTTGTCTTTTAGATGCTTATAACGATTTTATGCATCGCTTATGGTGCTGTTCATTGTTTTGTACTGCAGTGAAAGGGTTAAAAAATTCTTTGTTTATTTACTGACTACCTGGTTCTATACCTGTCTTATCTCCATACATTACCTATAACGGAAAATATCTATAAACTATTACGAACAGAGAAATTCTTGAGACAAGTAGCAATACTTGTCAAATATAGCATCATTAGCTCACCTATGACCTGATGAGCGTGTGATCTCCACCAGACCCGCCTGAAGTGGAGGTGGCTGCCGGTCCGTCCCTCGACCTGAACCACATCAAGGAGGGCGATGACGTGTACTTCGATTGTCACGTGAAAGCGCGCCCAGAGACCCTCAAGATTAGGTGGATGTTTAACGTGAGTATCTGCATGACTGGTGGTGACGGCGGTGGTGGTGGTGGTGGTGGTGGTGGTGGTGGTGTGGTGGTGGTGAGGGAAGGCGAGGGCGTTGGTGAGTGATTTGTGAGCGGATATTAGTTGGGTTTTGATTGATATTGACAGGAATGCGTGAGTAATGCTGGCTGTGCGTGATGGACGAAGGAACTTGTTTGATGTTGTCCTGTTGATGAAGAGTTGTCGCCATTATTTCCTGGCACCGATGGACAGCGGGCTAGATTTAAAAGCAAAATGTACGAGTGAAAAATATTTAAAAGAGAAAGCTATAGTAAAAAAAGTATATATATATAGTAAAACACCACACCCACCATCACCACCACCACTACTCTCGTTGTGGTGAAAAAAAAATATGTAAATGAATATAGGTATTGGAAAACGCTTTTGCCATATATCTAGTTAATCTTGGTGCATTAAATGCTTGAAGTTTCATGAAAGGAATGTATAATTTGAATACAATATCTCCGGAAAATGTTTACCAAAGGACATTGATTGGCATTTTCTTTTCTTGTCCTTTTTATTATATTCTATCTCCTCCTCCTCCTCCTCCTCCTCCTCCTCCTCCTCCTCCTCCTCCTCCTCCTCCTCCTCCTCCTCCTCCTCGCACCTCTTCCTTCTCCTTTATCACCACTACTACTACTATTCCTCATCCTCCTACTGCTTCTACTCGTTCATCATTAATATTACTGCTTCCTTTTCCTCCTCTTCTTCCCTATTCGCTCTTGTCATCCATCTCTATCATTACTTCCTCTTCCTCCTCTTCTTCCTACTCAAAAGGGCGTGGAGCTTCAACACAACACCTCCTCCCGCGTGATGGTTGTCGGAAGGTCTTTGGTGATGCAGAAGGTGTCACGGAAGCAGGCGGGGAGTTACACCTGCAGCGCCACCAACTCCCAGGGCACCAATACCTCTTCCCCCATACACCTCTCCGTTAAGTGTGAGTGTTGAGGGGCCGCTTCCTAACATGTTCTTTCGTGTTTGGTATCCACGTGATGTTAGTGGGATGTGATCTTAGGGAGTGATTTTTGTTATTTTTCATGTTTTTTTTCAGGTTTTATTTTTTTTTTTCTTTTGTTATTATTTATTAGGTTTCTGTGCTTTTTTCTCTTTTTCAGGCTTTTTAATTTTATCTTTACGTTTTTTTAATTTATTTTTTTTCTATATTTTTTTCTTCATTTTCATTCATTTCTCTATTTTATTTTTTATTTTTTTCAATTATTTATTCTACCTCTATATCGTTTTTATTTTCATCTTATTCTTTTAGCTTAAATTTTACCTTATATTCTCGTATTTTTGGCTTTTCTTTATTTCATTTCAGCTTATTTTTCTTTCTTTATACTTTTTGTACTCTTGTCCTCAGAACTCAAATGTCAAATACCTTCTCTTCGAATTTTACAGCCAAGGGGATATACTTTTGATGGAGCATTGTGGTCTTTATCTTACTCCCTTTCCTTCTTCTTTCTTTCATTCTTTTTTTTTTTTTTTTTTTACTTCCATTGTCATCAGAGTTCAGATTAATTTTTCAGGAAGCTTATCATCAACGGGAATTATTTTTAGAGGGTCTTTCATCTTTTCTTTTCTTTTTTTTTTAATTCCACGTCCGTCAATTGTATTTTTAACCAACTGTTTCATGCTATACAGTTTTTGTTACTATTTTTATCCTTTTTTTAATTTCTCTTTCCCTTTGGCTGTGGAATTCTTTTGTCATTTTTGTACAGGTTTTGGGGTCTTGAGCTTTTATTTCTTTCTAATTTTACCATTCTACTTTTATTCTGCTTATCTTTTATATTATTTATTTGTCTCTTTGCGTATTTAGTATGTTTAAGATTTCACTTTTTTCTTTAATTTTAAGACTTTAAATATTATTGATAGTTACTTTTGTTCGTTTGTCGATTTATGTTTCTATATTCACGTTTTATTATAGATGGATGAGAGAGAGAGAGAGAGAGAGAGAGAGAGAGAGAGAGAGAAAAACAAAAAATACATGAAGGAAAGCAGGAAAAGTTGACCTGGTTAGGAACAATAGACCAGAGAGAGAGAGAGAGAGTGTGTGTGGGTGGAGGAAGTGGAAACGAAAGGAAGGAAGAAGGCATAAATTCTACAAAGGGAACACGCGGAACCTTTCAGAGCTACTCAATTGAGAAGCTTTGCGAGGTGACCTGTGTCTTTGCACTGCGGTGATTGGTGAATAATACATTAGCTAACCTTACGACCACCACAGCACCGGATGGTCGCCGCGGAAACAGACCAACGCAGGGCTGCCTTTCAAACTTGCGGAAATGAAGCTACAACACGAAAACCAGCAGTAATGGTAGCTGTAATAGGAGTGGTAATAGCAGCATGAGCAGTAGTAACAATAACAGTAGTAGTGGTGGTGGTGGTGTAGCAGAAGCAGGAGAAGGAAAAGAAGCAGAACCAGGAGTGGGAAGATTAAGGGGGTGAAGGAGGAGTAAGGGAGTGATCTCGTCAGGACCGGAAAGAGAAGTAAAAGAGAGATTTTAAAAGGAAGAATTGAAGAAGAAAGAGAGTTTTGGAATAAAGAATGAGAGTAAATGCTATAAAAGGATGGGAAAAAAAAGGAAAAGAGAGGAGAGTGTTGAATAAGGAATTAAAATAAACGTGGAAAGAGAACGAGAAGAAAGAAAATAAAAGATGGTATAAAATAATATAATAAAATTCAGTGTTGGGGGATAAAATAAAGAAAAGACGAACAACAGAAGAGGGAAGAGGAGGAGGAGGAGGAGGAGGAGGAGGAGGAGGAGGAGGAGGAGGAGGAGGAGGAGATAGGGGTAGAAGAGGGAAAACAAATAAATATAGAAGAAAATAACAACCACGCAAAAACGAATACTGTCTAGAAAGAGAGAAGCAAAAACAAAACAGTGAAAAACTATTACTTACAATCTTGCCTTTTCGTTCCCACCAACAATTTTACCTCCATCAGAACAGCTCACAGTTTCTTTTCCATCCCTACATCCACTGCCATGCCTCTCCCTCAGACTCCCCCGTGTGCCGAGTGGAGCAGACAGACGTGTATGGTGTTGGACGTCACGAAAAGACCACCGTCACGTGTAGGGTGGACGCAGACCCGCCCGTCACTGCCTACCGCTGGGCCTTCAACAATACAGGAGAGTTTGTGGACATTCCCAGGTGAGTGAATTGAGTGGGTTTCTCTCTCTCTCTCTCTCTCTCTCTCTCTCTCTCTCTCTCTCTCTCTCGCTCTCGCTCTTTTTTTTGTATCGTTTTTTCTTTCTTTTTCTATACTTTTTTTTTACATTTTCCTATTTTTCTCTCTTTTGTTCGGGGTCAGTTTCCTTTCTTCCTTTTCTCTCTTGCTAGCATTTTATCTGTTTGTGTAGCCTTTATTGTGTTTGTGTGTCTGTTCTTCACGTCTTTCCTTGTTTTCTATTTCTTTTGTTCTTGCCTCTTTCGTTCTTTTTTTATCGTTTTATATGTCCTTTTGTTTTTCCTTTCTCTCTCTCTCTCTCTCTCTCTCTCTCTCTCTCTCTCTCTCTCTCTCTCTCTCTCTCTCTCTCTCTCTCTCTCTCTCTCTCTCTCTCTTTAATTCCACTTGAATTATATTATTTGCCCTCTTCAGTGACTCACTTTTTCCATCATTCTTTTCTTTTTTTCTCTCTCTTATGCGTGTTTTTGTCTTTGTATGTATTCTTCCTTTCTCTCTCCACTCCTCGCTTTTGTCTTGTTATTTAATTTCTTCTTTTGCGCCTCGTCTTTCTCTCCTTTTGTGTTTCTTTTTACTTTGTTCTCATTATCTTCAGTTTTTTTTTATCCACGTTTTCTTTCTCATATATATATATATATATATATATATATATATATATATATATATATATATATATATATATATATATATATATATATATATATATATATATATATATATATATATATATATATATATATATATATATATATATATATATATATATATATATATATATATATATATATATATATATATATATATATATATATATATATATATATATATATATATATATATATATATATATATATATATATATATATATATATATATATATATATATATATATATATATATATATATATATATATATATATATATATATATATATATATATATATATATATATATATATATATATATATATATATATATATATATATATATATATATATATATATATATATATATATATATATATATATATATATATATATATATATATATATATATATATATATATATATATATATATATATATATATATATATATATATATATATATATATATATATATATATATATATATATATATGTATATATATATATATATATATATATATATATATATATATATATATATATATATATATATATATATATATATATATATATATATATATATATATATATATATATATATATATATATATATATATATATATATATATATATATATATATATATATATATATATATATATATATATATATATATATATATATATATATATATATATATATATATATATATATATATATATATATATATATATATATATATATATATATATATATATATATATATATATATATATATATATATATATATATATATATATATATATATATATATATATATATATATGTGTATATCTGTCGGAGTGACTCTCTCTCTCTCTCTCTCTCTCTCTCTCTCTCTCTCTCTCTCTCTCTCTCTCTCTCTCTCTCTCTCTCTCTCTCTCTCTCTCTCTCTCTCTCTCTCTCTCTCTCTCTCTCTCCATTCTATCGCAGCCATGAGAAAAAATCGAAGAGGAGATTGAAAAAGATAAAAAGTAATTTATTCATTGATTACATTTCCTGCTCGGCGCCGCAAGGATATTAAAGTAAGCAAAGATGATAAGTATAAAAAAAAAAAAAAAAAAAAAAAAAAAAGAAGAGAGAGAATGAACATCCCTACTCCTTGTGAAGTGAAATATAATAAAGTAAGAATAAATTTGACGAGGAAAAAGAAGCAGAAAGATACGATACGATACGAGGGAAACATGCAAATTAAAGCCAAACAAAGGAGATCATAATAACAACAAAACAAAAGAACATCGTATCAAAATATAGCTGAGGAAAAATGATAACAGTAATAATAATAGTAGTAATAATAATAACAATAATAAAAATGGGAATAATGATGATGGCTGTGCAGTAGTTGATATTATAATGATAATGATGATGATAATAATTTTCCTGTGAGTAATCTTCCGCTTTTTCTGCTTCTACAGTTCGCATTATGACGTGAAAGGAGATGGAATGTAAGTACACCTAGAGACTTTATCAAAATATTACCTTTATTTTCTCTTTTTAGTGTTTCATGTTTTTTTTTCCACGTAATCACATTATTAATTGTTTCTCTTTATTTCTTTATCTCCAATTCTGTCTTTATCCAGTGAGATGAAAGAAGAGTTAAGATGAGATGTCCTTTCTATATTTTATTAACTTTTCCTGCAGGGGTCTTGTTGTTGTCATTCTTTGTTATTCTTGTTTTGTTGTTGCTTTCATCATCGGATTGATATTGTTGTTGCTGTCGTTATTGTTTTGTTTGTTGTTGTGGAGAAATTTTGTCTTCCTAAAGGTCAACACTGTTCTAAATTCATAGGAAGTTTTTATTTTAGTTATCCTTTGCTGAACTTGTGTCGCAGCCGTGGTAAAGACGTGTGCAGAAAACCGTGAATAGTTTTCGTAATAGTATCAGTTATTATAGTAGTAGTAATTGCAACAGTAGTAGTAGTAGTAGTAGTAGTAGTAGTAGTAGTAGTAGTAATAATAATATGAAAAGTGTAACAGCAGTAGGAGTAACAAGATATGTAACATTAACAGTAGTATGAATAGCAGTAGTAGTAGTAGTAGTAGTAGTAGTAGTAGTAATATATAAAAATTGTAACAGCAGTAGGAGTAACAAGATATGTAACATTAACAGTAGTATTAATAGCAATAATAGTAATAGTAATGAAAATAGTAGCAGTAATAGTAGTAGTAATAATAATAATAATAATAATAATAGTAATAGTAGTAGTAGTAGTAGAAGTAGTAATATTAGTAGTACTAACAACTTCAACGACAATAGCAATAGCAATAGTATATTAATAGTAACAGCAGCGGCAGTAGTCGGTAGTATTGCAAATATGTAATAGCAGAAACATCATTAAAAGAGAAAGAAAACAAGGAACAAGAGAAATCAGCATCAGCGGCTACAACAACAGCTATTCCTTTATATTCATAGATAATCTTTTATTTATCTCGACCAGTGTAAAGGGTAGAGGAGGAGGCGGCGGCGGCGGCGGAGGAGGGGGAGAAGGAGGAGGAGGAAGAAGAGAAGATGGAGGCAGGTCTGTCTGGCTGGGAGCTCTGCGTGCCACCAAGGAGACTTAACAAATTCATCCGTTCCCTTCCTGCCTCTCATGTTCTATTTACCACCAGACTTGAGGTCACCTGGTGTTTTTGCCTGCATTGCCGCCTTACTCCCGTGTTTCTCTTCTGCTCCTTATTTTCTTATTCAACGTATTTTCGACTCTGCACGAGTGTATTATTCATTTGCCATCCTTTTTTTTTTGTTTGTTTGTTTTCCTAGTTTCTTTTGTTTTTGTTTGTTTTAACCCTTTCACTTTTTTTTTTTTTTTTTTTTTTAGGGGGTACGTTTTTCATATTTTCATTTATCAGTAGCCGCTCTGACACTTTTCTCCCACTCTACAGCCGTCGCTAAACATGATAGTCTACAAATTATGAAATATATTTGTCTTCATCCTTTCATTCTTGTATATGTTTAGAAACATTTCATATTTGTTTTTAGTTGTGGGAGATGTTGCATATCTCAGTGGAAGATTTAAGCTTTGGATGTTTTTTTTTTTTCTAGAATTATTTTCTTCTCATGTTTCTTTTTTATTTCATTGTTAATTTGGGATGTAATTTGTTCATTTATTTTATACTGTGTTTCATTTCCTACTCTTGAGTTCACGAAACTTTCTTCCTTTCTGCACAATTTTTATATGTATCTTTCTATATATCTTTTTATCTTCCTCTATCTATCTATCTATCTATCTATCTATCTATCTATCTATCTATCTATCTATCTATCTATCTATCTATCTATCTATCTATCTATATATATATATATATATATATATATATATATATATATATATATATATATATATATATATATATAAAATATGTCTATATCTGTCTGTCTGTTCTGTCTATATCTATCTATTTATCTATCTACCATATTCTCTCTCTCTCTCTCTCTCTCTCTCTCTCTCTCTCTCTCTCTCTCTCTCTCTCTCTCTCTCTCTCTCTCTCTCTCTCTCTCTCTCTCTCTCTCTCTCTCTCTCTCTCTCTCTCTCTCTCTCTCTCTCTCTCTCTCTCTCTCTCTCTGTGTGTGTATATATATATATATATATATATATATATATATATATATATATATATATATATATATATATATATATATATATATATATATATATATACACATACTTACATATATACCCGCCTTCAGTGCCAGTGGGATAGTGTAAGCCAACGTACCTAAGAAAAAATCATTTTCTTTTAAGTTAGAACATTTTTCACGTATAACTTACCTTGAACAAAACTTTTAACAGTAGTATGTTTTTTTTATTTATTTGTCAAACTTTATGTATACGTCTATCTGTCAATTTTATTTTAGTTTAGGTTTATATCTTCGAAAAATCTTGAACTTTATCAAGAAGATGCATGCCGTACTTTTCTTTTATCGACTTACAGATTTAATTATTTCCTTGTGGACGTTCGGTAACTTTTCTCTGCGTCGCTTTTAATGTCAAAGAATCTTTAAATCAAATTGCTGATCCTTTATTTTTTTCTCATGAACAGAATATCACATCTTCAACAAGTGTATGTGTGTAGTGAAACATTTTGAGGTTGCACTGCATTTATTTTTCTCTTTACATCCCCTGGTATTATTTCAATCTCTCCTACTCGTCTCTCTCAGTTTACTTTTGAATTTTTCTTGCGTAATGTCGCTTCCTGTTATATTTTTGTCATATAGTTGTAAAAGCTGTATCTCCCGTGTGACTCACTTTCATAATTTATAATGATGTAAGTGTTTTTATTTCAAGTATATTCCTTTTTTACTTCCTTCTTAAAAGCATGATATTGAAGCGTCTTGAATTCTCTCCCTTGCCTGTCACTGGCTCATATTTGCATTACTTAAGCTCAAAAAGACTCGATTTAATACAAGAGCAAGATTTCTGTTTGCCTTACCTTCTTTTTACTTGTGGGAAAACCTACGGTTTAAGACAAGAGGTGGATTCAGTTTTAAGCTTCGTTTTTTTTTTTCTTTTAGCAGTAAAAAAAACACGATTTAATACAAGAACAGGATTTACCTTTTTTTCTGAGAGGGAAGGGATAAAATTTCAGACAACAAAATTTCCGTTTGTTTCTTTCCGTAATGAGGAAAAACACGATTTAAGACAAAAAGTTGGTTTCATTTTACCTTCCTGTGCCTAGAGCTGTGTGTTTATGTGTTTGTTTTGTCTGTCATTACCATCTCGTTTACTCGTTCTTGTTTTTGTCTATTGTTATTGAAGTGACACGATTTAACACAAGAACTGGATGTTGTTCAATCTTCACCTTTCTACCGACGAGTTCTGTCTTTCAGTTTATATCTTATCTTGTCACCTCTTCATTACTGGTTCTGTTTTATTCTTTTCCTCGCATTTAGTGACTCGGAAGACGCTGTCTTAACCTCCTACTATGGAAATAAAGCACAGCACCTATAGCTTCGTTATTCTTTTCGGATCACCTAATTTTCCTTCAGTGAATATTTACTCATACATATATCTCTACTATCAATTTGATTTCTTGGCTCTTATGTTTACCTTTAACAAACAGAGAAGTGAAGGTATATTTAACCTGTCCCTTGAGATGAAATTCGTCTCTTATTCACCTTTTGTTTGCGAATGAAAGAGAAAATTACTGAACCTATAAAAGTAGCACCAGCAGTTATCCAGTTGGATCTTAAAGAATGAAAAACACAACCACATCTTTATTTCTTTTTCCAACAGCAAGTCGCAGCGTTCAGACCTCCGCTACTCCCCTGTCAGTGACTTGGATTACGGGACGCTTCTCTGCTGGGCCACCAACGCTGTAGGTATCCAGAGAACGCCTTGTACCTTCACCGTGTTTCCCGCCGGCAAGCCTGACGTGCCCAACTCCTGCCTCGCCTTTAATGAGACTGAGGAGAGCGTGTCGGTGTCTTGCGAACCCGGGTACAGCGGCGGCGTGGACCAGACCTTCCTGCTGGAGGCGTGGGACGATGGCGTGGTGAGGGCGACGGATACAAGTGACTCCCCTATCCTGCAGGTACGTAGAGAGAGAGAGAGAGAGAGAGTGTGTTTTATAGCCGTACCTTGAGAAGTTGTGTGTGTGTGTGTGTGTGTGTGTGTGTGTGTGTGTGTGTGTGTGTGTGTGTGTGTGTGTGTGTGTGTGTGTGTGTGTTTTCAGGTAAGGTATGTTTGTTTAACGCCCTTGTAAGCAAGACTCGTATACATGCCCTATAGCGAACACACACACACACACACACACACACACACACACACACACACACACACACACACACACACACACACACACACACACAAACGTAAGTCTCCTCCTCTTCCTCCTCATCTTGCTCCATCTCCTTTTCCTTCTTCTCACATTTCCACGCCCACAACACTATTATAAGACTTCTGTCAGAGGAATTTAATCACTCCCCTTAGCTTCCTTAATTTATCCCGCCGAGCCTCACCTGCTTCCGAGGCTCATTATGAAGGTTACCTGTGTGTGGGAGGAAGAACTATAATCACGCTTTGTCTTTGCCTCGAATCGCGTGTTATGTGTTAAAAAGTAAGGAGTAATTAGTAGGTTGGAAGAAGGCACTTAAGGCCCTTTTGATATGAGAGAGAGAGAGAGAGAGAGAGAGAGAGAGAGAGAGAGAGTTTTCTCGTCCTGTTAGGATGATGCTAGGGCCGGTAATGTTGATTGCTGGGGAGATAAGGAAAAATGTAAACGGCAGAATATTACGCATCTCTCTCTCTCTCTCTCTCTCTCTCTCTCTCTCTCTCTCTCTCTCTCTCTCTCTCTCTCTCTCTCACACACACACACACACACACACACACACACACACACACACACACACACACACACACACACACACACACACACCACTACATTATACATGCCGTTATTCATATACAGCTGCTGTGTATACCACTTGAGCGCTCACTAGAGA
>NC_059278.1:9349221-9356721 GCF_017591435.1 Portunus trituberculatus | reverse complement strand
TGCATCTTTTATTTGTCTTATGGAAGTGTTTGTGTGTAAGGTATGTTAAACTCTCTCTCTCTCTCTCTCTCTCTCTCTCTCTCTCTCTCTCTCTCTCTCTCTCTCTCTCTCTCTCTCTCTATATGGTTCATTGGAGCTGGCTTCACGACCCTTTAGGATTTCAAAATATGGAAAGTTTCATAGCTGAACCCCCAACACTCTCTCTCTCTCTCTCTCTCTCTCTCTCTCTCTCTCTCTCTCTCTCTCTCTCTCTCTCTCTCTCTCTCTCTCTCATCCGCTCCTCCAGCGGTGTTAATGAGGCACCATTGTTAAGGGAAAGTTTTCAAGTAGATTCCTAACTAATTCGTCGATCGCTCGTCGTCTGGACAACGTAATTGCAACACTCCGACCATTTGTTTGGTCGCCCTGAGTAATGGCTGCGCTGGACGATGAAATTTGCCGTCTGGTCGATGGGCTGTAGTACATCTCCGTGACCCGGCGTATCGGTCACTGCTCAGCCCGCGACCACACCGCCAGGCAGGTGCACTTGTTTCATATGGATCACCTGTCCAGAGCTAACGCGGAATAATTATCATTAGCTTGAGTACCTGAAAGTGAAACGTGGCAATTTTGTGTTCAGTCTTCGTTAAAGATATTGTGCTTTGATGTATTTAAATTCTGTTGGGAGTAGATAGTAATAGCGTCATTTACATGGTAATAATTCGCATTTGCTAGAATATCTTGAAGTGAAATATGGTGGGGGGTTTCTGTCTTCATTCAAGACTTTCTCTGATATATTTATTTGTTATTTTTCTTCTTATCTTTCGTTTTGTGGAGTGCATGAAGTAAACTCCGCAGCGGGATAATTAACACTACCCAGAATACCTTTATGTGGTATGGAATTATCTCGTATTACGTCTTAGTGAAAAATGTTACGCATTATATCAGGGTGCGATATGTCATCTAACACCATCATTATCTTGAGTATCTAAAAGTGAAATGTAGTTGTTATGTATTTCATCTTAGCTACAAATGTCAACGTTCTCTCATTTCGCGCAGCACATCGCTATGAAATAAAATTAATGATATTCACCAAAAGTCGCAGCGATTTTTTTTTTTTCTTAATTATATGCATTCCGCTGAGTATATAGAAAAAGAGACATTTTACAGCGAATACCCTTTAAAATATCTATGATTATATAAATGTCTAATATCTTTGGTGAAATCCGCCTGTTTTTGTAATGAATATGCTATGCGTGTTGAAAAATAGTTTAGTAATATTTTTCATTCAGTTTAGCGGGGCGGAACAAAACGCTACTATTTTATTCTGATTCTCTCCCTCTCCCCAGCCCTCCGCCAGCGCGTACCGCCATGTTAGTGTGGGTACTGCGTTTAACAATTTCCTTTTCAGCTTAGAAACTTCCCTTTATAACACTGATGTAATAATTTCCACCGAGGCTTAAGTGTTTCCTTCCTCGCAGCGCCATAACTTAATCGCTTGGGAAGAACACTAACAAAAACTATACCCGAGAATAATTATTGTCATACACATACACAGTTCCATGCACTTCCAGCTGCAGCGTTTGTCTCGGGAAATGTCACCACGCAGAGGAGACGAGCAATCCTCCTAACACAGACCTGAGTACGTCTTTCCTTTATACCCTGGATGGGAAAGAGAAAATTAATAGAAGAAGGATGAAGATTAAGAACAGTAGCTACCTAATGATGACTTAAAGCACCAGAGGATTAATGATTCTGGTGTTGTGAGCATGAACATCTGGAAACAATTATGCTTCGGTGGGTGGCGCGGGTATTAGTGGTGGTGGTGGTGGTGGTGGTGGTGGTGACAGTAATGTATTTCTGCGTATGTGTGTATCGGGTGTGGACGGGTGTGTATTGGAGTGTTAGCTACGGCTCCTCGCCAAGGCCTCTTATGGGAGTGTTTGTGTGTGTGTACAGAGGGTGTAGGGATGAATTACTTACACGCTTTGGGTTTGTGTGTGTGTGTGTGTGTGTGTGTGTGTGTGTGTGTGTGTGTGTGTGTGTTTCGGTGTCGTGGGAAGGGGTAGATGGAATATATTCATGAAGGGGGAAAAGGAGAGGAGGAGGTGGTGTGTCATCTTAGGAACTGAAATATATAAAGCGGAACCGTGTAGCGTCAATGCCATAAATTAACCAAAGGAAGGCGACACGCGGCCTCAAGAAAAATGTCAAGGAGAAATAGCGGGAAAAGATGTACCATAAAGTCCCCACATTAGAGAAAAAACGCCAATCCTTGGAAGAAAAATATATGTCTATATGTATCTATCTATCTATCTATCTATTTATTTATTTATTTATTTATTTATTTATTTATTTATTTATTTATTTATCTATTTATCTATCTATCTATCTATCTATCTATCTATCTATCTATCTATCTATCTATCTATCTATCTATCTATCTATCTATCTATCTATCTATATATATATATATATATATATATATATATATATATATATATATATATATATATATATATATATATATATATATATATATATATACATACAAACCTACAACATACTAACTTTTACAATAACTTCCTGTAAACAGACCAAACAAAAAAAAAATATTACAAGAAAGAAGTGTTCAGGTCGCCTAAAAGTATATACCTGCACATAGTAGCTTTGAAAAAAAAAATAACCAAAGTAAATGGACTAAAAAAATAAATAACCTTCCTTGCTCACTTATACCAGGGTTAGGGTACATGAGGTAAAACAGTACGGAGGTGAGTACTTGCCTGTAGCAGGAGAGGAAAGTGTTATCGAAACGTGCACTGATGGATGTTTCCGCTGCAGGACGAGGAAGGGCGGCGACGAGGGCGTGGGCGAAGCAGGGTACAAGGCAGCAGGGAAAAGTGGAAGTCAGCAGGAAACATCCCACGACACGGCTGGACCTGACTTGGTATCTACTTCGCAAGGTGAGTGACAGCAGCAGCTTCAGTAGGAGGAGGAGGAGGAGGGAGTGCTGAGGAGCGAACGAGAAAAGGTGAAGGAGAATAAGCGGCAAGAATGATGGATGGTATTAAAAAAAAGGGAGGAAGAAAGAAGAGGGATGGAAGAGTAGGTGGAGGAGGAAAGTAAGGAGACAGTGGTGAGAAAGTAAGGGAGATGGAGGAGTTATTGCGATGATGAAGAAAAAGAAGGTAGAGGAAGAGGAAGTAGATGTATGAGGACGAGGAAGCAGTTGACAAAGAGGAGGAAGATGTGGTGGAAGTGTGGAGGGTGTGCTTGAAAAAGGGATGGAAGAGAAAGAGGAAGAGGAGGATGAAGATGTATGAATATTCAAGAAGTAACTAGAAATAACCTCTCAAAAGTGGAATGTCACGCACAAACGCAGACACACACACACACACACACACACACACACACACACACACACACACACACACACACACACACACACACACACACACACACACACACACACACACACACACACACACACACACACACACACACGCGCGCGCTGCATATTGTTTTCATCACTAGTATCCATTTTCTTCTTCGCACTTTGCATTTTTTATGAATTGGTCAGTTGAGGCAGGTGCAGAACCACAAACCCCTCCACCACCCACACACAAATACACACACACACACACACACACACACACACACACACACACCGGTAGCTCAGTGGTTAGAGCGCTGGCTTCACAAGCCAGAGGACCGGGGTTCGATTCCCCGGCCGGGTGAAGATATTTGGGTGTGTCTCCTTTCACGTGTAGCCCCTGTTCACCTAGCAGTGAGTAGGTACGGGATGTAAATCGAGGAGTTGTGACCTTGTTGTCCCGGTGTGTGGTGTGTGCCTGGTCTCAGGCCTATCCGAAGATCGGAAATAATGAGCTCTGAGCTCGTTCCGTAGGGTAACGTCTGGCTGTCTCGTCAGAGACTGCAGCAGATCAAACAGTGAAACACACACACACACACACACACACACACACACACACACACACACACACACACACACACACACCTTCGCGACATGCACATATAGAAAGGGAACTGGTTTGATGACAGAGAGAGAGAGAGAGAGAGAGAGAGAGAGAGAGAGAGAGAGAGAGAGAGAGAAAGAACGAGAGCGTGTGTGTGTGTGTGTGTGTGTGTGTGTTCCAAGTCCACTACCTCATTCTTTACATGTTGTGGTAATTAGTGATAATGATATAATTTTGAGACACTTGTATTGTTTTCCATTAATTCTAATCACCAGTAATGGTAGACGGAGAGGCAAGGCTGTAGCACACTACTACACACATCACCCACCGAGCGCAACGGTCCCCTCACCACTCCACATTCCCGCACCACGTACCTTTACTCACGCACCACAAACTCCGCGCACTACCCACAAACACACACACACACACACACGCGCCACGCTATGCACCTCCCACTCACGCACTGCAACACTACACCCACTTCCACTTACCCCCAACACTTCACTCCACGCCACGCTGCACTCAAGGTCTCGCCACGGACACTTAGCGCTTGCAAGACTGAAATACTGTTGACACTATCGACTCACGGACACCTGGACAAATGTTCTTGATTGCCAACAGCGTCACAGGTCGTCCAGCTCGTTCATTCAGGTACACGATAGTAGGAAGGAGACGCGGAAGAGACAGGGACGACAGTGGGACAAGAAGGGGACATGGCGGGAAGGTGGTTTGTTTCCCAGAGTCTCCAGCAAAGCCAAATTCCCTCCAGTGCCTAAAACCTTGGTAGTTACATCACGTCGGTCTGTAATTTGGTCGGCTTGGAGTACATTCCTGATTTATGCCAGTCGCGTGTTGCCGTTCTGCCTTTAACTTATTCCCAGAAGAGTAATTCACGGAGAGGCATGGCGACTTATGACCTTCACGTGGGGGTAGGGAGAGGGCCGGGTCTTGTTTACTGGCGGAAGGCGAGGCAAATTTTCCACGGGTCATGAGATTCCCTACCTTCGCTTTTTCCTTCAGCTTCGAGTCGGAAAATTCATCATGTGTACCTTGTATTTTTGCCTGTGAATCAAGCAATTACCTGCTTATCTTTATGTGTTACCTTTGAATCAAGTGAATTACCTGGTTAATCTTGTACCTTATCTATGAATCACCTGCGAAGGTCAAGTAAATAACCAAGTCAACCCAGTATTTTCTGCCTATAAATCAAATAAGCCACCTAAAGAGAGTCACTTTTGTATTCTACCTGCGAATTAATTAACCAACCACCTGAGTATTTCATTCATCTTACCTGGAAATCAAATTAGCAGACGATTCATCTTCACTTAAATCCACAAAAAATAGTAATGAAAAATTATCTCTCTCTTACCTCGACCTCTTTCTGTGCCTTCTATAGAGTCTGCGTTGATGTCTCACTCCCACGACTCCACCACGCCCTTGATAGGCAACGGGCGGCTGCTGCAGAGCCAGGCGAAGCAGGAGCAGCTGTACCAGTCGCAGGGGCAGCAGCAGGGAAAACAGTACGCCCCACAGCAGCACCACCACGCAGACCCGCAGAAGGCAAAGCACGTGGTGATAGTTGACGCCCCTGCAGTGGAACCGTCTTCGTATTACCAGGAGGAGCCCATGGTGGAGGAGGTACCGGCGGGAGCAAGTGGAGCAGGCGGAGGTGGTGGAGGAACTTTACACTATCAGCAGCACCCTAAGGTCTCGTACGTGCCGATGTACCAACGTTATCAGCATCAGGTGAGGGGACAATATAGCGCATCGAGGGAAGGGTAGAGGGTGGTAAGGATTGTAGGAGGAGGGAAATAGGGAATGCAGTAATAGTGCTGGTAGTAGTGGTAGTGTTGGTGGTGGTGGTCGTGGTGACGGTAGGGATGGATAATAATTTGAAGATCGTAGATAATTATTAGGAAGAAAATGAGAAAAAAATGTTTATGTATGAAGGAAAAAGTAACTGTGATACAAGAGAGAGAGAGAGAGAGAGAGAGAGAGAGAGAGAGAGAGAGAGAGAGAGAGAGAGAGAGAGGAGTGACAGGAAGAAAAAGAATATGCTTGTTCCAATCCAACTTTCCTGATTAGATTCGCAGCATCAACTCAAATCAGAATACAGGTGGAAAATTCCCTTCCACTCCCGGATTAGTCCCGCCATTCATCCAATCACGGAACGGCGAATCAGCTCCACTTTTTTTTCCCCATCACAGGGGGAGTGGGCGGGAATGAGTGAAGGGGCGTGGAGTGGCGCTGCCCCTGGAGGTGCAGCGGGAGTAGGTGTGGGTATAGTGGCGGAACAGCAGCAGCAGCAACAGCAGCAATCATCAACAACATCCCCTCTGTCGCCCTATGGAATGATTGACCCTAGACGTCATTCCGCGTACCTTCGACCACTGGATGAGCTCCCCGCTCAAGTGACCCACATGCCATCACACATCTCCGAGCACCAGCTGGGCCGACAGACGCAGCCTCAGCCTTACTCCCCACCTCATCCCCACCAGCTGTCCACCGCCCCCTCCCCAGCACCCAGCGTGGTTTTCAAGCCCAGTTCTGAACACGAGAGCTCTGTGTGACGGGAATGAACCTTTAACCGTGTGTCGTGGGCGGCGTTCAGGGTTTGGAGTGGGCGGGCGGGCGGGTGGGTAGGTGGGTAGGATTATCGTGGTGGTGAAGTGATTAAATGTGAAAGTGAGTGAGTGAGTGAAAGGTATTTAAAGTGTAAGAATAAGAAAAAAATTGATGTTACACTACAGAAAGAAAGAAAAGAAAGTAGTACTTTTTAAAACGAGAGAAAAAAAATATGTATATAGATAAATGTGGACTGAGGGTTTTGAAGAATGGGAAAATTCGTGTATGTACGTGTGTATGAGTGCACGTACATTTATGTGTATGTACGTACGTGTTTGTATGTGTGGAAAGGGAACTACGCACACACAACTCGCTCATGGAGGTCAAGTTCGTGGCCATGAATGTTGCGAGATAAATCACATGACGCATCGCCTCATTTTGCTGCATAAGAGGAGAGGTCACGTCCTTCCAGCCATCCTGCCGCGGCACTCAAGCACTCCAGCCATCCTCCTTCCCTCCTGCTCCACACTGCACGGCGGAGAGGGGAGGGGAGGGGAGGAAGGAAAAGAAGGTGGTGGGGGGTTACATTCAGTCCTTGCATCAACGTATATATATTTTTTTTTTCTCCAGGATTCACCAGAGAGAGAGAGAGAGAGAGAAAGCTCACACTCGGCAAACTGAACTAGTGTTAGCTAAACGAGATACAGATTGAATCTCGACCATTTTGTTTGAAACGTGTTGGTCAGAATTAAACAAATTTCAAGTCGAAACACGCTCTCTCTCTCTCTCTCTCTCTCTCTCTCTCTCTCTCTCTCTCTCTCTCTCTCTCTCTCTCTCTCTCTCTCTCTCTCTCTCTCTCTCTCTCTCATGCACATACAAAATGGAAATACGTAAGCAAATGAAATATATTGTTTTCGTAGAGACGTAGAGAGAGAGAGAGAGAGAGAGAGAGAGAGAGAGAGAGAGAGAGAGAGAGACC
>NC_059278.1:9331721-9339221 GCF_017591435.1 Portunus trituberculatus | reverse complement strand
GACGGCGGCCAGGCTACACCAAGCTAAGATTAGACCAACCGCTGGTGCCTGTCGCCTTGTCCCCTTCTTCCCTCGTTCTCTTGTCCTCTCGTCCCGCTGGTCCCGCTGTCTCTCACCGTCTTGTCTCCGGGACTGTTCGAAATTCTGACTTATGCATAGGGGTTCAGTGTAGTAGTAGTAGTAGTAGCAGTGGTGGTGATGGTGGTTGTGGTGATGGTGGTGATAATGGCAAGAATCAGTAATACGGCTCAACTCAACTAATGTAAACTAAATCAAAATAAAAACAGGCTTTTCTCATGTGTTTTATTTTTTTTGCATATTCTTTTTTTTTTTGTCTTTTGCATTACTGAGTGAGGGATGGGATGAGAAGTCTCAAGAGTATTGTTTATAATAGTAGCATTATTATTATTATTATTATTATTATTATTATTATTATTATTATTATTATTATTATTATTATTTTATTATCATTGTTATTATTATTATCATTATTATTATTATTATTATTATTATTATTATTATTATTATTATTATTATTATTATTATTACTATTATTATCATTATTATTATTATTATTATTGTTACTATTATTATCATCATTACTATTATTATTATCATTATTATCATTATTATTATTATTATTATCATTATTATTATTATTATTATTATCATTATTATTATTATTATTATTGTTGTTATTATTATCATTATTATCGTTATTATCATTAGTAGAAGTAGAAATAGTAGTAGTAGTAGTAGTAGTAGTAGTAGTAGTAGTAGTAGTAAAGTAGTAGTAGTAGTGTTAGTGTTAGTGGTAGCAGTAGTAGTAGTAGTAGTAATATTAGTAGTAGTAGTAGTAGTGATAGTAATAGTCATCAAGCAATTGTAAATCCATCAGTAATTGCTATCATCATAACTTAGTGTCTCGTATCAGGCCATTACGGGGAACCATCAATCACGTAACTTCATTCCTTTCATGATTAACAACCCAATTACGGATCACTTAATTACACAAGGTGACAATTACTTATACTTATAACGGTCCACCAGAGACCCCCAAAAGAACTACACCACGTAAACAAAGTTCTTAAGTGAGATGAAAAAGGCGAGTGAATTACTAAAATTAAATGCAGTGAGGTGATCAGCAGTCAATTAGATGAGTATTTATTGCTTATCCTTTGAAAGAATGTAACTCTGAATACGCAAATACCATTAATTTTATTGTTGTATCTCCTGCTGATGTTATTATTGCTGCTGCTGGTACTACTACTACTACTACTACTACTACTACTACTACTACTACTACTACTACTACTACTACTACTACTATTAGAACAACAACAGGTACTACTGCTAATGCTACTACTACTATCATTTCTACTACTACTACTACTACTACTACTACTACTACTGTTTTAGTACTACTACTACTACAATACTATAGTATACTTTTATTCTTGCTGCTCCTACTACTACTACTACTACTACTACTACTACTGCTACTATTGTTATATTACTATTACTACTACCACCACCACCACCACCACCACCACTGCTACCACCACCACCACCACCACCACCACCACCACTGCTGTTGTACCACTACCACCACCACCACCACTGCTGCTGCTGCTGCTGCCACTACTACTACTACTACTGCTGCTGCTGCTACTACTACTACTACTACTACTACTACTACTACTACTACTACTACTACTACCACTACTACTACTACTACTACTACTACTACTACTACTACTACTACTACTACTACTACTACTACTACTACTACTACTACTACTTCTACGAGAGAGAGAGAGAGAGAGAGAGAGAGAGAGAGAGAGAGAGAGAGAGAGAGAGCGTGTTTGAGTCTCTGTTCTTCTGTAGTTTTAATTAGGGCAATTTTTTTTCATATTTAATTGAGGCATTACACCGCCGGAACTACGAAACTACTTTTTGCCTTCAGAATAGAACCTCTTGTCCTCTTCATCCTCCTCCTCCTCCTCCTCGTGCGTCTCCTCTCTCATCCTTCTTGTCCCTCTTTGAGTCATGCATTTTTTTCTTTCTTATCTTTTATATTCTCCGTTAGATGAGTTATATAATACGATTACACATAATTCCTGTAGTTAATTACATAGAAAAGATCTCTCTCTCTCTCTCTCTCTCTCTCTCTCTCTCTCTCTCTTTGCCTGGCTCGGTTCAGCAAGTTCGTGAGAATTGGACATAAATACCACTCAGGTTGAGCTGCGTCAGGCCTGCATGGTGCTGGAGACGTGGAGGCGCGGCACACGCAGAGCTTCTCCAGATCGTGAAATTAACCCTGTAATATGAAAAAAAGTATATTTATATTCACTCCAAAGAATTTTTCGCGGTTATAATAAAAAGAAAAAAAAAAAAAACCTTTTCTCGAGAGTCATGAGAATTAGTCGATGTTCTCAACATGGCTGCCGTCCTCAATGCCGGACTCCTGAAACGAACATTAAGACCATTAAGCCCAGGACGATATGCAGTTGTTATAATGTCGTCCCCCTGTGATAAAGAAACGCAATGCAATATCAGGGCTCCAGCCACCACAGTAGCGGGACTCGCGGCTAGTAGCTCCATTAAGGATTTTCTGTCCCTCTGCGCTGTCCACGTAATTCTTGTCCCGTGAGCAGTACGGTCCATCCAGTTTGTTTACGTAGTGGCGGTGATGTGAAGTGTGCCTGCGTCCGCTTTGTTTTTTATGCTTTCTTCCCTCACAGCGCCGGAAAACCAGTAAGTAATGCACCACTGAAGGTTCGTAAACATTAGACGACTAAGGATATTAAGGCAGCCTCATCGTAGGTGGGTGTAATTAGCGTAATGGGGCGGGGAAATGAGACAGCCTTGGCTAGGTGGAGGGAGCGAGGCGGGACGTGGTCGAGGCGCTACGCTGGAAAACTGTAAAGGCAGAGAGGCAAACAGATAAACAGAGTTGCACTGAAATAGATACATAGACATTATTTCAGCATGACGCCCATACCTGTCGAACGAAAATATTTATGCTGGTAGCTAGAATAATATGGTTCATTGTTACGTACGTTAATACAGCCATATTTTATTTTTTATCATTAGACTCATTTTGGAGGGCTGTACAATACTCGTTACATTCTATGAGATTTACCAGAATTTTACCTTTGGTTTACATGGAAAAAAGGCAAATTTGTGAAAATGTACTGACGTATCTGCAGGTCAGACACATTAGCCAGCTGGCGAGGCAAATAAAGGGCTGTGGAAGAATTTTTACACGGCTGGGTGAGGTTGACGAGCATTCAGTAAAGTCGACTCTTGTCCTAAGCTGTGTGTTGCTACCGGCCGCTTTGATGCGACTCCTTTCTGGCTTTTATTCTTGTGTCATCTGGAAATACAATCGTTTGAGCGATGCACGGCGAAATTAAGGAGCTTTTCATAGGTAATATCCAGTATCAAACAAAAGTACTGCTCTTTTATACTGGAAGTTTTCTTTTTTTTACTTGCATTAAGGTTTACCTCCATGTATATTTTGTTAAAGTAATGCTGCGCTTTCACATTCACGGACCTGACACGGACACCACTGAGTTGTCGTTCGTGAGAGACAACATTGTATCTCTCGCCTGAACTCAATGGCAGGCGTGGCAAGGGCTGTCGGACGCCACTCGCGGCTACAACACGGTTATGACGCGGACGTGAATTTAACACACAAACATGATACGCACAACATACGAACACGACTAGGATGGAACGGGTACAATTCAGAAATGATACGGAGGCGACACAAATTTGACAGAGAGTTGTCCATGTCGGTCATTTCAACTCATACAAAACAATCAACACGGATAAATTTGGACAAGGAGGCCGCTGTGGAGATGATGTGTGTGGGGTGAGTTTTTTTTTTTTTTTTTTTTTTAGGAAAGTAGGAAGAAGAGAAGAGTATAGGGAAGAAGGAGAGGTGGGGGAAGTGATGAAGGAAAGTTTTAGGGTAAAAGTTGGTGGGCCATCCACCCTGCTGCATCACATTTATTACATTTTTATAATCAGAATATTTACATCGTGAGTACTGGATTCTAGCTAGCTAAGATATTTAAGTGTACAAAGGTAAGGGGTCATCTTCTTGAAGTTTCTTGATACTGCTGGGAAATAACTTGTTGTATCGGATTATATTCTCTGCATTATCTTGTAATTGTTGGTAGATTTTGTTTTATTGAGATTGTAGAGTTTCCCATATTTTTCTTGCTTGTTTGTGGAGTCTGATGTTGACAGTATCTATGTTTGTGAGTTCATGTAATTGTCTTGTATTGTATGTGTATGAATATCTTTGTTCTGTAGCCCATCTTATAGCTTTGTTTTGGGTTCTCTGTAGTTTTAAGATCTGGGCGTTACTTAGTGCGTGTGTTGGTATGGGGATAGTCAATAGTGGGAATTGCTATGGCTTTAACGAAGTGTATTTTAATTGGAATTGGAAGGTGTCTGAATCGTTTTAATCGGTTTAAAGCTTTTTCACCTTGAAGTTTTCTTTCTCTGACATTGCAGTAGTACCCATTAGTAGTTATTTTTAATCCAAGTGCCTTGCCTTTATTTTTAAATTCAGTTTCTGAGTTATTAATGTTTAGGGACGCAGTTTTATAGTTCCTTAGAGAAATAGGAATGAATTTATTAATATTTGTTTTAATTCTCCATTTTCTTCAAAGTTATTTATTTGGTTAATTTCTTTTTGTTCTAATTTTTATATTTGTTTTGATTTCCCTTGATATC
Source organism: Portunus trituberculatus (assembly GCF_017591435.1). NCBI lineage: Eukaryota > Metazoa > Arthropoda > Malacostraca > Decapoda > Portunidae > Portunus > Portunus trituberculatus. The sequence goes on along the minus strand of NC_059278.1, from coordinate 9,334,469 downwards.
CAATGACTTGAGAGATATCGTCAGCATAAGATATTGTGATTCCGTGTCGTGGGAGAGGAAGATCTTTTGTGTACATTGTAAATAAAGTTGGGGATAGTACACTACCTTGAGGGACACCGCAATGTAGTTGGAAGGGGTCACCTTGATGTTGGTTTATTATGATTTTAGCTTCTCTATTATCTAGGAAGCAGCAAAGAAATTTTTTCTGTTAGGGTAGGGAGTTCTAAATGCAGAATTTAGTTTTTAGGCCTTGAATCCATACTTTATCAAAAGCTTTACTAATATCCCTCACGATTAGATGACATAGGCCTTTGTCTGCTTTATATTGAGCAATGCATTCTGTAATTAATGCGATGGCTTGGTTTGTCCCTTTGCCGCGGCGGCAACCAAATTGATTTGGATGATAGTGTTGGTGAATTTCAAGAAAGTCTCTTAGTCTGAAATTTATGATTCTTTCAAAAATTTTCCCTGGTACTTCTAAAAGGGATATAGGCCTGAAATTTTCTGGTTTCGTGGATGGTTTTCCTGGTTTTGGTATTAATTTAACAGATGCATTTTTCCACTTAGAAGGGAAGTATCCAGCTGATAGTGCTGTATTGAATATATTAGTGAGGTTTGATATTGCAATGTTGGGCAAATTCATTAGAATTGTCTTATTTAAGCCGCTGCTGCCGGGACAAGTCTTTTTTATGTGTTGTATTATTCCTTTGGTGTCTGCTGTGGTGATTTTTGTGGTGAGGAAAAGGTCATTGTTAAGTCTGTTGGGGTCAGCAGTATTGTGTGGTGTTGTTCTGTGTATGTTGTCTTCTATGAATTGCGTAACAGTTTGAGTGGTTACATTGTTATGTTCTTCTTCTTCGTATATATGACTCCAGAATTCTTTGTGTATGTTTTCTTGTTCGAGCGGGGTGTAATGTCTGGTGTTGTTGAGTATGGTACAGGCATCTCTTTAATACTTTTACCGCTTTTGTTGTACTTTGAATCATCCTCATCAGGCTCATGTATAGTCTGAATCGACAGGCAAAGTAAAGATGAAACATGACATCAACTTTCTATTATAGTTTACAAGGGTAGATATAGAAAAAGATAAAATAAAAGAGATGAACTTTGCGTTTTTAGTTGGCAAGGGCAGGCATATAAAATGAAGAGAATAAAAATGATTAACTTTGCACTGTAGTTAACATGGAAAAGTAAGTAAACAGAGAGAGAGAGAGAGAGAGAGAGAGAGAGAGAGAGAGAGAGAGAGAGACATTAAATTTGTTTCTTCTGGATCACAAGAATTTTTAACATGATTTTGACATGAAAAGATGTAAGAGACTTTGGCAAGAAAATGACTGGGGTCTAATATTTAATACTAGTAACGTGTATACTTGCATAGATATTCTTATTTTCATCCTTCACTCACAAAGGAAAGGAATTTAGGGTTTCAGAAAAGAATAGATAGATAACAGATGCATTGTTTCGGGTTAAAGGGCATAACTATTAAGAATTTTAGTGTTTAAGAATTAGTGAAGGAAATGCGTATCCGTTTCTCTCTCTCTCTCTCTCTCTCTCTCTCTCTCTCTCTCTCTCTCTCTCTCTCTCTCTCTCTCTCTCTCTCTCTCTCTCTCGTAAGGGAACGCTGTATACAGTAGTCATATGTAGTAAATTGGATGGTATGGTGAATGAGAGAAAATAAATGTCGTGTTTCTGTAGCTCGCTGGAAGGGAGAGCAAGCCGGGGAGGTTGTAAATATGTAATGAAGAGGATGGAGAGATAAACTAATACATGGATAGCTAGCCAGATAGACAAACATGCCAGATAGATGGGTAGATAGATAGGTAGATAGATAGGAAGATAAAAAAGTATATAAGGAAGGAGAATGTGATTTTGTGAACGACCACTGAAAGTATGATAGTTTTAAAGAATCGATAGGTAATTAATTTAAGAAAAAACTTAGACAAATTCGTTAATGCAGTCACACACACACACACACACACACACACGCACACACACACGCGCGCGCACACACACACACACACACACACACACACACACACACACACACACACACACACACACACACACACACACACACAGATCATATCATACAAGACTAAAAAAAAGAGTCTTCCTGGAAGAGTGATGGCTGAACATTCTATAATGAAAATGCCTGACACTAGATGAAGAGAGGAGGAGGAGGAGGAGGAGGAGGAGGAGGAGGAGGAGGAGGAGGAGGAGAAGTTAATCGCATCAAGGTAGGAAGAGTAAGAAAATGAGAGGTTGGTGATGGAGAGGGAGAAGTGAGGAAAGGAGAAGAAAGAAGATGAGGAACCGTAAATAACTAGGGGAAGAGAAAATGGGAAGCAGGATAAGAGGGAGAACTAACAGAAATTAATGACACGAAAGACAAGGAGAGTAAAGAAGAAAGGGAGGGAAACAAGAGGGAGAGGAGGAATCAGTGTAAGTTGTAAGGAAGAGAAGGAGAGGGAAACGTGTGACATGAGAAGAGGAGGAACTAAAATGTGAGCAAGAAATGAGTGAGATAACAGGGAAGCAAAGAAGGAGGAGGAGATAAAGGATGTATATGATGAGCAAATGAAGGAGGGAGAATGAACAGAGGAACAAAGACGAAAGAGGAGGACAAGAAAATAGACGAGGATGAGAAGATGAAATGGGGAAAGGAGAAGAAGTAGAAGGAGGGGGAGAGACGGAAGAAAGGATTCAAGAGAGTGGATGTGGATGAAGGTAGCAGACCAAGAGAGATTC
>NC_059278.1:9314221-9319221 GCF_017591435.1 Portunus trituberculatus | reverse complement strand
AGAAATATAAAAGAAAGAAAATAAAGTTAACACAGGGATGAGAAATTAACTTAGAAAATCCAAACCAAAAATAAAGTGAAAGAAACTAAAACTGCAAAAAAAAAAAGACAGAAAGAAACACGAAATATTTGAAAGAAAATGGCACACGAGACCAAAAAGAAAATAATTAGGAAGAAAACAAGCATTAAAAAAAAACGGATAAAATGAAAAGGAACATGAAAGAACGAATGAAAGCGAGAAGAAAAAGAAGAAAGTTAAGAGTGAGCAAGAGTGAGAGACGAGGAAAGTAAGCAAGGAAGTAGGTCATTGAGGCGTTCTTACTTGGTGCGTGAGAGAAGGATAGCACATCAGGTAAGGAGAGATACACTCCAGGACGCGAAGGAAAGAGTGAGTCAAGGAAGGAGAGAAGAAACAAAGGAAGGAAAAAAGAACAAGGCGTGCAGTTTTCGTTAATTAAGGAAATTTTCTCTCTCTCTCTCTCTCTCTCTCTCTCTCTCTCTCTCTCTCTCTCTCTCTCTCTCTCTCTCTCTCTCTCTCTCTCTCTCTCTCTCTCTCTCTCTCTCTCTCTCTCTATTTACAGTCAATTGGTCCCTAAGCGATTGGTACTCAGGTCATCTGGTCAACAAAGCAATTGATAATCAAGACAGGTGGTCATCAAGACAATTGATACCCAAGCCAATTAAGACCCAGGGCAATTGATCCTCAAACCTACAGAGCCTCTTTGTTCACTTTGTTCATTCATGCTCAGTGAGTCAATATATATACCCAAAGAAATAATCACACGTACTATACACACACACACACACACACACACACACACACACACACACACACACACACACACACACACACACACACACACACACACACACGAGATCGACTTAGTGTCTTAAAATGACGATTTATTTAAGAGAGAGAGAGAGAGAGAGAGAGAGAGAGAGAGAGAGAGAGAGAGAGAGAGAGAGAGAGAGAGCGCCGAACATGCCTTGTGGTTCAGTAAGTAGGTAATCATGTCACTATATTATATCACACTGAAGCCTTGGAGTTGCAGTGTGGGTTTATGCAGTGTTTGTGTTTGTTGTATAGTGTAGGAAAGGATATCAGATATTTTTTCCCTCTCCTGTAATGGATATGGTGTAAGTTTTTGGTTCGTTTGGTGAATGGAATGTGATTTATTCTATTTTGTCTATCATATGTTTGTCTATTTTTGTTTATCTATTTTCTTTCAAAAGACATTTCGATCGATAAAATATTCTGCTCACAACACACAACTTGCTCGGAGATGAACTGGAGTATTGCGCCAGTGTGTAATTTTTTTTTTTTTTATACCATGTGGGCTTTTCACTGGAATTTATGGGCTAAAGGGGATACTTATTAAGGATACCTCCTATTTCAAAGCCCACCCGCTAGGAAACCGTTGCCCCGAGTGAGGAAGCCCAACCTACACTCAGACCGTAGACAGGATTCGAACCCGTGCGCTTGGAGACCCCTCGGATCCCAAAGCACGCACGGATTTTACGCATTGACACTTGAAAGTATCCAAATGTTCACAGTGTATTGATTTGAAGAGAGGAGGCGACTGTTATTCTTACCGTAATGAATTCGACAACTTAAAGAAACCCAAAAATACTCGTAGTCATCCAGACTAATACGATTCTAAAAGAAGAAAGCAATAGTAGTAACAGTCACCTTAATTTATAGAAGAACTAATGATATCCCTTAGAAAGATACGTAGAAAGCTATAAGTAAGAATGGTAATATGAAGGATGAGGAATAAGGATGGCAGTGTCGAGAGGAGTAAGGATATGAAGAAAAAAAACATATGGAGTAATGCTAACAGAGGTTAGACGAATGAGGATATAGGAAGCTATGTAAAGAAGAAAGGACGGCAATGTAGAAATAAGTTAGGATGTAAAAAGGTGTAATGCAGTTATCAGGTCAGTGGATAAATAGGTGAATATGATTACATGAATGGATATGGTTACTAGGTAGAGATATATCGAATGTTTAGAAATGCAGCACACGGCGTGGAACAGGACACCCAACACTGCAGGGTCTTTCTAAGGTACCCCGACCTCGCCTCCCCCGGCCCTGATGTAGGTCATAGCCCGGCGTCCTGCTGTGGTGCACATCAGCACCTGCAGGAGAGCGTCCAACGCCAACTCCCTCCTAAAGATGGCCACCCCGTTCGCCACGCAGCGCGGCGTGACGGGGATCTGGCGTCCTCCCAGCACCCCAGCACCCCAGGGGCATCTCAGCCACCAGAGCAGAGTTTAGGGGTTCGCTTCCCGCCCTCATGTGCTTCTTTGGGAAGGTGAAGGAAGCGATGCACGCCTCCTCCTCCCCAAGCAGCACTGGGCGTGGAGCGGACACCTGCACACTCCGTGGGGCCACACTCGCTGAGTCATGCAAACATTTGGTGTGTTGTTTTGTGTTGACTGTTGTCTGAAAAAAAAAAAAATCCTGATGGGGTGCAGTTCTTCTGCACTGAACAAAGTTAATGGATGGAGTGACGAAGCGATCATAACAGTTAATCATCATTGCTCTCCTTTCTTCACTACGCTATGTAACATTCCTATTTCGCTTCACCGTCACTGTGTTTACCATTAGTGCTTTCTTGTGTAGAAAAGAACTTGCGTGTCTTAGTATCTCTCTCTCTCTCTCTCTCTCTCTCTCTCTCTCTCTCTCTCTCTCTCTCTCTCTCTCTCTCTCTCTCTCTCTCTCTCTCTCTCTCTCTCTCTCTCTCTCTCTCTCTCTCTGTACATATATATATATATATATATATATATATATATATATATATATATATATATATATATATATATATATATATATATATATATATATATATATATATATATATATATATATATATATATATATATATATATATATATATATGTGTGTGTGTGTGTGTGTGTGTGTGTGTGTGTGTGTGTGTGTGTGTGTGTGTGTGTGTGTGTTTGTTTGTTTGTTTTAATGTTAAGGCCTATAGCGCCTGTAGGCACACTTGAAGAGTGTATGGGAAGCGCTGTTCAGCTTCCGGCCATCAGTGGCGCAGGCAATTTAATTTATAGTGGTACCCATATTAGGGCCCATATCACCCCCGAAGCTCATCTTGAGTGTAACCACCTAGAACCTGGGTATCATGGTGACATGTAGGTAACTTTAAACCACTCGACAAATGGCAAAGTGTTTAAGGCTGTACGTGGTGGGATTCGAACCTACGCGTGGACGTTTGCTCGATCCCACGCTCACCATCTTTTCCACTATGTGTGTGTGTGTGTGTGTGTGTGTGTGTGTGTGTGTGTGTGTGTGTGTGTGTGTGTGTGGTTGCATGTGCATACATGGGTCTTTTCTATCTTCTGTCTCCGTTTCTCACTTCTTATTCTGTCATTTCCTTCGATTCCCAATTTGCTTAGTTTTTTTTTTTTTTTATTATTTTGATTGCTTTTTTTTTAATTGTGTTTATATATGGAAATGTTCCCTTAATTTATAAAAAAGTAAATATAAGTAATACTATGAATTTATATACAGTATATATATATATATATATATATATATATATATATATATATATATATATATATATATATATATATATATATATATATATATATATATATATATATATATATAATTAGAGGAAAAACTATTATATCTCACCATCTTCTTTTGCAGTAAACCAACCCCAAATTAGAGTTAGCTTTACTTAACATCTTGCCAATCAGCACTTCAGAACTGTGGAGGAGGGAAAAAAATTAGCCCCTCCCTCCTCCAAGAAAAAAAAAACCGGAGATAGAAAGAAAAGACAAGAGAAATGTTAAAGAAAATGTAAGATGGTTCTGTGGCGTTGGATCCTCAGCATTTTCCGTTCCCTTTCTTTTTTTCTTTTTTTTACATATCCGTAATTCTTGTCCTGCTATTTGTTTCTACTCTTTATTAATGTGTTTGTGAGTCTGCTTGTTTATGTCTGTTTATCTATCTTTCATGCGTAGAGAGAGAGAGAGAGAGAGAGAGAGAGAGAGAGAGAGAGAGAGAGAGAGAGAGAGAGAGAGAATGGATCGAACTTCGTGTCTTTCGGAAGTTCTCCTCCTCCTCCTCCTCCGCGCATCTCCCAGACACGCCCAGCGACTAGAAACGTGACGAAGAGGATGTAAAAGAAAAGAAGGAACTGGAGAGGGAAAATTATGCGTGGGAAGGAGTCGAGAGAGAGAGAAGGAAAGGTGAAGAAAGATAGGTGAAAGGTGAGAGAGAATAAAAGATAGAAGTGCAAATAGAAATTAAGGGAAGAATGTGACGAAAAAGACGTAGTTAGTAGAAGAGAATAAATAATTTAGATGTGAGAGAGTAGAATAAATTATTGGAGATATGGAGAAGAAAAAAAGATAATAGGTGGAAGAAATAAAATGAGAAATATTGACTTGTGGATGATAAAAGTGGAATAGACATAATGACGATGATGATGATGATAATAATAATAATAATAATAATAATAATAATAATAATAATAATAATAATAATATGCAGATTAAAGACAGCTTCATATATTAGTAAATGTAGATTATGCAAAAGGACTGTCAAAATGCTATAGAGGATGTAATGATAAATATTGAACAAAAGTACCGTCTTTAGCCCATAAACTCCCGTGAAAAGCCCACATAGTATAAGTAAAAAAAAAAAAAAAAATTGATTCCAGGTGGGTCAAGGTGTGGAGTGGCAAGGGAGCGTGGAGAGGAGAGACCGCGGAGTACTCAGGTGGAAGCGATGCATTGTGAAAGTGGATTAAAGATCGTTAATGAAAGATGTGAGAAAGAAAAGTAGATTTCCTTAATTTACATAGAGAGAGAGAGAGAGAGAGAGAGAGAGAGAGAGAGAGAGAGAGAGAGAGAGAGAGTGTGTGTGTGTGTGTGTGTGTGTGTGTGTAACAATGCCAATCGTAGATAAAAAAGGTATTGATAGAGAAACTACACACACACACACACACACACACACACACA
>NC_059278.1:9304221-9309221 GCF_017591435.1 Portunus trituberculatus | reverse complement strand
TACCTTACCTTACCTTACCTTACCTTACCTTACCTTATTTTATCTTACTTTACCTTACTTTCTTTGTATGATTTTACTATTACAAACAAATTGAGTAATTTTTGGATGACTATCTATTATTGTTTAGGGAATTTTTCACGCCTGTTTGTCCAGAGAGTGTGGGCTAAAAGTTGTTTCAACCTTTCAGCTTTTAAAATTGGAAATCTTGAGGAGACAAATTTTCGTTTCGATTTCCTGAAAAAAAAAAAAAAAAATGGCACTTTATTCAAGAAGGTTATGAAACTCTGCAGATGCTACAGGAAAAGATGCAACAAACTGAAGAGAATTCCGTGTCTGTAAATAGAAAAATAACTAAACATTTGAAGTTATGAATTGCTTTAATGCTGATGTTTTGCTAAGACTATAAATACCAGGATTATATATATATATATATATATATATATATATATATATATATATATATATATATATATATATATATATATATATATATATATATATATATATATATATATATATATATATATATATATATATATATATATATATATATATATATATATATATATATATATATATATATATATATATATATATATATATATATATATATATATATATATACGTATATATATATATATATATATATATATATATATATATATATATATATATATATATATATATATATATATATATATATTTTTCCTGACACTATTTTAGATAATTTTTTAGTATGACGTCATTATTCATTTCTACTGTGGCACAGTACTTCACTGAAGAACATGTCGATTCACACAGTTACACGTGCAAATTGCACACCATCGCCTCACTGCGTCGTGCTGCTCGCGTTGTTATGCTTTAACGTGAGGTAAGTCTCAAATGGAAATGAAGAAGGCTGCCATGCTCTCCCTTGTGTGCGCCACTCATCTCGGCCATAAAGATAAATAGTTCATCAGCGGTCGACGCTCAGATGAGGAATAGCGTGAGTAAATCTTTGCCCGACTGTCGACAGCGCTTCAACTCATTGCAACAGACACTTTCAGTGGAGTCTTTATGAACTCCTTCACTGCAATCCAAACTGTTCACCTTCCAGAGGGCTCACTTTTTTTTTCTCAGCGAAACAAAATCAGTCTTATGAAATGCATGTTTGGGGCATCTCGATGCACAGGCGAACAAGAGGGGAGGGCGCGAGGCGGAGAGAAAAAGAGACGTTAGTCACTGATGAAAATCTTTTGAAATGGAGTTACTGAATATTTAAATGAATTAGCATACACTGTCGCTGGCGGTGCATCAGCGATTCGCTTAAAAAGTCGATTACATGTATATTTCACCAGCAAAAGTCAGACCCTGCCACACGCGTCACCGTGACGAATTGCAGCGAGGCGTAGACTTTGAATTGTTACTTGCCTCATCAATATCATCAATAGAGCCGCTCCTTGAATGAAAAGAGTAAATCGGTATATAAACAAACGAAAAACCCATTTGATATCAGAGGCGGTCTTTACTTTAAAAATTAAAGTAAAAATACTGATTTAGAAAGTTACAGCCCCACATGGTTGAGTCAATAATTTCCCACACAAATATTTATCTATTTTACTTCAAGAATCTTTATATTTAATCTAGTTATTAAGTGTTTTCTTTCATCAATGTCATTTTTATTGTTTATGATGTAGTGAGTGAGAAATTTTATGTTTATTCTCTCCCCATTATCAGTTACGTACTCCATTATAGTGTATCACCTCATTGATAAGAGAGATGCTTTTTTTCTTTCTCTTGCTCTCTAAAAAGAAAATAATAAATTGAGGGAAAAATACTTAATTGTCTGCAAAAAGAAATAACTAAAATTAATTCGCTGTCACATTAACAATATATATAATTTTCTTTTATTACTTCATAGCATAGTGACATCAAAACACACGCACACACACACACGCACACGTACGCGCACACGCACACGCACACGCACACGCACACACACACACACACACACACACACACACACACACACACACACTCTCTCTCTCTCTCTCTCTCTCTCTCTCTCTCTCTCTCTCTCTCTCTCTCTCTCTCTCTCTCTCTCTCTCTCTCTCTCTCTCTCTCTCAGAATGACAGCTTTTGATTAGTTAGAGAGGTTTCCAATATGTGTGTGTGTGTGTGTGTGTGTGTGTGTGTGTGTGTGTGTGTGTGTGTGTGTGTGTGTGTGTGTGTGTGTGTGTGTGTGTGTGTGTGTGTGTGTGTGTGTGTGTGTGTGTGTGTGTGTGTGTGTGTGTGTGTGTGTGTGTGTGTGTGTGTGTGTGTGTGTGTGTGTGTGTGTGTGTGTTTATGTGTGTGTGTGTGTGTGTGTGTGTGTGTGTGTGTGTGTGTGTGTGTGTGTGTGTGTGTGTGCGTGCGTGCGTGTGTGTGTGTGTGTGTGTGTGTGTTGTAAGAAAAATATATGCAACATTGAAGGTTATTGAATATTGCTATTGTCATTGTCGTTATCATTGTTATTGTTGTTACTATTAATAAAGCTATCCTACTACAATTACTACTCCTACTACTACTTCTACTACTACTACTACTACTACTACTACTACTACTACTACTACTACTACTACTACTACTACTACTACTACTACTACTACTACTACTACTACTACTACTATAATAATAATAATAATAATAATAATAATAATAATAATAATAATAATAATAATAATAATAATAATAAGAGCTACCACCACCACCATCACATGACATCAACAAACAAGCTCACCCCACACTCATGCCTCTCACTAGCATAAATTCCCATCGCTGCCATTTACCCTCTCTCCGCCACGTCCTTTAGACAGACAGGACGGGTGTGTGGAGGACAGAGAGGGTACAGGTATGCCGTTAATTAAACCCAATCCTCACCTGACTATTACAGTTTTCCATGTGAGTTAACACTGTTCAACTTGTAGGGGAAATTTCTGCGTTTGGCTGATAGACTAGTACAAGCTGTGTGTGTGTGTGTGTGTGTGTGTGTGTGTGTGTGTGTGTGTGTGTGTGTGTGTGTGTGTGTGTGTGTGTGTGTGTGTGTGTTAGAGAGATCAACAGGATCATCTTTAATGCAATTTCTTTTCAGTTCGACTTAATTACGGTGACAATACAAAGGGTAGCGGAAAGGAGGAAGGGAGGGAGGGAGAGGGACAGAAAGAGAGAGAGAGGGGAGGAGAGATTACTAGACACTTCTTTCCTATTACTTTACCCTTCCATCGAGGCCTAACTGCGCTGCGAAGATAATAAGGCACTCTTCTTAATTTACAGTTCCCCTTCGGCTACAAAAACCAATATAAAAGAAAGGAATATAAAAGGGAAAAAAAAGTCATTCATTTTACGTATTTTCCTCTTTTTTATATCCCCCGCTTGAAACGTAAACTTAAATATTCACGCGAAACTCAGGACAATAAACAAATGCAAACTTTTTTTTTCTTCAAGCCACTCCTGCAGAACCGCCGTGATAAATTCGCATTCAACTTAGCGCAAGAAAAATAAAGAAAGGAAAGAAAGAGAGAAGGAAAAAATGAGTCACCTGCATTTCATATTCAAATTTCTAATCTTTTTACATTTGCCAGCGAAGAGGAAGAGGAGGAGGAGGAGGAGGAGGAGGAGGAGGAGGAGGAGGAGGAGGAGGAGGCTGGCACTTTTCCTTCTACATATTATCCTTTAAATACCCTTTACCCTTAGAATTTTTCCCTCTTTCTTTCATATTACTTAAACAAATAATGACCTATACGACCACCTTTTTTACACCTGATCTATTGAATTTACCTGGCCTCTTCTCTTATGACTTCACCTTTATGGCTTTCTTACACACACACACACACACACACACACACACACACACACACACACACACACACACACACACACACACACACACACACACACACACACACACACACACACACACACTCTCTCTCTCTCTCTCTCTCTCTCTCTCTCTCTCTCTCTCTCTCTCTCTCTCTCTCTCTCTCTCTCTCTCTCTCTCTCTCTCTCTCTCTCTCTCTCTCTCTCTCTCTCTCTCTCTCTCTCTCTCTCTCTTGTTCATTTATATTTATTTTATATTTAGTTCTCGTATTGTCATGTGTGTGTGTGTGTGTGTGTGTGTGTGTGTGTGTGTGTGTGTGTGTGTGTGTGTGTGTGTGTGTGTGTGTGTGTGTGTGTGTGTGTGTGTGTGTGTGTGTGTGTGTGTGTGTGTGTGTGTGTGTGTGTGTGTGTGTGTGTGTGTGTGTGTGTGTGTGTGTGTGTGTGTGTGTGTGTGTGTGTGTGTGTGTGTGTGTGTGTGTGTGTGTGTGTGTGTGTGTGTGTGTGTGTGTGTGTGTGTGTGTGTGTGTGTGTGTGTGTGTGTGTGTGTGTGTGTGTGTGTGTGTGTGTGTGTGTGTGTGTGTGTGTGTGTGTGTGTGTGTGTGTGAGTGAGAGAGAGAGAGAGAGAGAGAGAGAGAGAGAGAGAGAGAGAGAGAGAGAGAGAGAGAGAGAGAGAGAGAGAGAGAGAGAGAGAGAGAGAGAGAGAGAGAGAGAGAGCATTTGCATGTTTCTCCCTATATGTTGATGCACTTGATTAACCTTTGACCTTCCGTGACCTTGTACACATACACACACACACACTCAGACACACACACACACACACACACACACACACACACACACACACACACACACACACACACACACACACACACACACACACACACACACACACACACACACACACACACACACACACACACACACACACACACACACACACACACACACACACACACACACAGAGAGAGAGAGAGAGAGAGAGAGAGAGAGAGAGAGAGAGAGAGAGAGAGAGAGAGAGAATGGAGTAAAAGTTGAAATATAAAGTAGCTGCCTACCTGCCTTATACCTGACTGACTGACTGACTTAATGAGTAGAAAAAATAGGATGAACTAATTACCTGAAGCGCAAAATGGAAACAGTGGAGTAAAAATAAAAATAAAATAATT
>NC_059278.1:9274221-9284221 GCF_017591435.1 Portunus trituberculatus | reverse complement strand
ATAGGACACCTAACTTCTTGGAAGCTGATTTAGCAAGAGTAGAGATGTGAAATTTCCAGTTTAGATTTTTAGTGAAGGATAGACCGAGTGTGTTTAATGTAGAGGAGAGGGAAGTTGAGTGTTATTGAAGAAGAGAGGATAGTTGTCTGGAAGGTTATGTCGAGTAGATAGTTGTAGAAATTGAGTTTTGAGGCATTGAACAAAACCAGGTTTTCTCTGCCCCAATCAGAAACAAGTGAAAGATCAGAAGTTAGGCGTCCTATAGCATCTCGCCTTGAGTCATTTAATTGTTGTTGGGTTGGGCGTCTGTTGAACGCTGTTGAATAATGCAGGGTGGTATCATCAGCATAGGAGTGGATATATATATATATATATATATATATATATATATATATATATATATATATATATATATATATATATATATATATATATGAGATAAGTCTGCTCACACTGCTCATTACAAAAAACTAATAAACATATCCAGAAGAGAGACAGAGAAACGGGGATATATATATATATATATATATATATATATATATATATATATATATATATATATATATATATATATATATATATAGAGAGAGAGAGAGAGAGAGAGAGAGAGAGAGAGAGAGAGAGAGTATAGTATTTGCTCTCAGGTAAGTCCTGTGATCTCCTTAGAATCGATCATTTGTCAAGTTTTGTAATGAGATTGTCAGATGGTCATGGCATATAATTGAGGGAAAAGTACGAGTGAAAGAGAGTTTAGTATGTTGACTCTCGATCATGACTGAACCTGAGTACGTTTATAAGTAGCATGTACTGACGGACGAAGATGCGACGTCAGTGTAAGTATGTATATATGTGTAGTAGAAATAAATATGAACAAAAAACGTGAAAATAAGTTTCGTACTTTGTGTTTTGGCAGTGACTGTACTTTGCCCGTCACTGCGATATACAACCGTTCACAGCACTAGAAGCAATGTATAGAATATCTGCAGGGATCTACAAACTAAAAAAAATAAGAAAAAGAACAGATTTTGCAATGTGTGGCCAGTATAATGTGTCTCTGAGCTGGAAAATGAGAATAATTGTTCCAGAGTACTAAGTTATTAAGGAAATGTATAGAAAATAACATTGAAAGATTTAAGTAATTTATTAGTAACATAGGTTAAAGTGGAGTGTCCTATATATATATATATATATATATATATATATATATATATATATATATATATATATATATATATATATATATATATATATATATATATATATATATATATATATATATATATATATATATATATATATATATATATATATATATATATATATATATATATATATATATATATATATATATATATATATATATATATATATATATATATATATATATATATAACGTTCTTGTTGATGAAACTATAGAATAAATCTGCCAACGCATGTACCATAAAGGCGAGAGTAAACTTACAATCCCAGAGGAATCACTGCGTGCATTACTACAAGCATGCACGAAAGAAGTACCGTTCTATGGCCCCGATGCAAAAATGTGCGCTGAACGCGATAGTGTTGCTATGGGATCACTGCTCGGCGTCCTCTTAGCTAACTTCTATATGGGAACCATCGAGGAGAAAATCTTCACGCAACACCCAGAACTCAGGCCATCGATCGACATACACAAGATACATCGACGATATCTTCATCAGCACTTGCACCGAGGGACAAATTCTGCAACTCATCGATGAATTCAAGAAAAACTCCTGCCTCAAGTACACTCACGAGATCGAAGACTACAAGAAGCTACCATTCCTTTATGTGCTAGTCCACCGCGAAGAATCTTCATTCTCCACATCCGTATACGTCAAGTCAACCAACCTTGGTTTCTCCCTTAATGGAACGAGTGATTGCCTGAAGAAATACCGCAGCAGGGTCATCAACGCTTTTGTCAAATGCGCTCCCACACACTCCTCCACATGGAAAGCCACCAACGCCGAGCTACGAAGAGTCTCGCAACTACTCACCAGCAACGGATACCCACAGAAATACATCGATGACGTTATACGAAGAAGAATGGATGCCTTCATGTCAGAAAAAGTTAAAAACAGAAGAACCAAGCATCACACTATATTACAAGAACACTATGTCCAAGGCATACAAAGAAGACAAAAAAAAAAAAAACAATAAAGAAAATCATCAGCATCAACGTCACTCCTACCAGCGCAGACACAAGGTTCAACCTTGTCATATATTACAAGTCACGGAAGACAAGGCCGCCTGGAGAACAAGGCCGGTCCACATCCCTGTGACGTCACGTCCCGACGATCTATTCCGCTCGCCGCTCGCAGCTGGCTATGGTGTTTACCAGTGACCTACAACTCGTCTCCCATCATTCTCCTAATGTTTATAGCTTACTAACCTGTTGTTTTCTCACTTTTAAGCTTACAAAATGTAATGTGTTATGTTATAATGAAGATATTTAGTACTGCACTTACATCTTCATTTCCTTTTCTCTGTTTTCATACCCGGTAAGCTCCTACACACACACACACACACACACACACACACACACACACACACACACACACACACACACACACACACACACACGTCCGGTAGCTCAGTGGTTAGAGCGCTGGCTTCACAAGCCAGAGGACCGGGGTTCGATTCCCCGGCCGGGTGGAGATATTTGAGTGTGTCTCCTTTCACGTGTAGCTCCTGTTCACCTAGCAGTGAGTAGGTACGGGATGTAAATCGAGGAGTTGTGACCTTGTTGTCCCGGTGTGTGGTGTGTGCCTGGTCTCAGGCCTATCCGAAGATCGGAAATAATGAGCTCTGAGCTCGTTCCGTAGGGTAACGTCTGGCTGTCTCGTCAGAGACTGCAGCAGATCAAACAGTGAAACACACACACACACACACACACACACACACACACACACACACACACACACACACACACACACACACATTATTGTAGAACAAAACGCTCAAGGATAGGTTATCAAATATTAAACGAAAAGTTCTTTAGAAACACATAGTACATTTTATTAATAACTATTCGATCCATCACAAGTCTATACAATTGCTTTGTATAGAGAAAACTCTAGTAATAAGCAATAATATAATATTGATAATAACAATAATAATAATAATAATAATAATAATAATAATAATAATAATAATAATAATAATAATAATAATAATAATAATAATAATAAATAATAATGAAAATAATAAGGTAACTAGTAACATAATCCTAATAATCTTCTAGCAAAGTCACATTGCCTGAGTAAAGACAAACTTAGTGTATAATTTTCATTTCAAAGCTTGGATTATCACAGAATGCTTGGATAGGTAATTGCACTCAATTAAAGTACCTACATGTAGCTTGGATTATCCAGAGTTTTTAAAGCAGTAGCAGAGGCCATAAAAATTGTAAATGCTCCAATAAGGTGTTTTAGCGGTTATGATTGATACAACTTTATCTTGGTCTGAGCATGTCAAACTAAAATCAAATTTGCCAAAAGAATTGGAATGTTAGTCAAACATAGGAAATTTTTGTGTAATTCAACCCTCATTGTAATATATAATAGCTTTATATACCCTTACCTAGTATATGGAATAGAGGTAGTGCAAGCAGATGCCATATTGATTCTTTATTCAAAATGCAGAAAAAAACTATCAGGATTACTGCATCTGCAAATTACAGGGATCATACTGCACCACTATTCCTTTCACTACAAGTACTGCCTCTCCATAAAATTTATATATTCACTGTCAGTAAGCTAATGTATAGATACAGCAACAGGTGTTTGCCCCCAATATTCAATGATATGTTTCTCAGGAATCATCAGGTTCACTCCCATATAACAAGACAGTCATAAAATTCATGTACCATTATGTAGGACAGCCATGATGCAGAAAACATTTAGATATAAAGGTGCAATAATATGGAATAATATTGCAAGACATATACCACATAACTGCAGTATTGCTACATTCAAACACAAACTTAAATAGTTTGTGTTAAATAATGATCTCAGTAACACATAGCACTATTACTGCAATAATGAGTAATAATAGTTAGAAATATTTATGTATTATTTTTTTTTCTCTATATTTCTCCCTTCTCTCACTCTCTATCTCTTCTTAAATACTCTGTATATTTCTCATGTTTTAATATTCACAAATCTTTACCTATTTCAAGCATCTTATACATGTGTTTAATTACAGTTAATGTATTATTTTTAAAGATTTAAGTTAGTAGCTTTTACTCATAATGTAGTCAGTATAAACAAATTTCATAATAAGGTAATAAATTTGTATCTTTGCTTTAATATTTTAAAGAGTATCTTTCCTGTTATTGTCCCACCACTAATTTTCTGATTTTTCTATTGTATTTGATTTTCTTTATCTTAGGTTAGGATAGGTTAGGGTAGGTTAGGTTAGGTTAACTAATTTTCTAACCTAATCCTATCTTAAACTAACCTAACCTAACCTAAAATTAGTGGTGGGCAATAACAGGAAAGTACCCAATTCGTAACTTAGCAAGTAGATCATGCAAAACAACAAATACCTGTGTAGTGCTTACCCTGCTGTGATGAGTTGGAGTGAAATGCTTCCTTCTGATGGCTTGTAACCATTTCCTCCGAAGCTCAGGCTGTTGAGGGAATCGGCATACACTCACTCTTGGACCAGTTTTGATATTGCCTTTGCAGTAAGGTACACAGCAAGTAGAAGGTATTGTCACAATTAGTTTTATAATGGAAAGTAAGTCGCGCGAAGCGTGTTCTCCAGGCGGCCTTGAGCGTACCCCACCGCTGTCCATTCAAAACTAACTGAGGCGAAGACCGGTAGCCGATCGTCGGCTGATGACGTATCAGGAGACCCGCGAAACTGTGATCTGGCCTTGTCTCCAGGCGGCCTTGCGCAAGACCGCCAACCTCGTAATGAAAAACAGCTGTTTGCCTCCAGTGAGCCCATTGCAGGAAGTAAACGTCTTGTGCCAACATAAATGCATTGTTGGTGATTGTAGTCACCTAAATTCAAGGTACATCGGCTTCACAACTACTACCTGTCAAAGGGACGAAACAAAATGGTAATGGTGTACCATTTTGCTTCGAGCGTCAGTGTCTGCGATTTTCGACGAGACAGCAGTCACGTGGCGAAAGTGTCTCAAAGAAGGTATAATGTCGCGAGAAAATGGCTTTCAGCAAACTGAGTAGAAAAACAAGGTGGTTAATTAAATGTCTTCTAACTGAAGAGATGGAAGATGAAGTTATTTTCCAAATGTACGGGGGAAAAGAATCAAACTCACCTGGTTTTCCAACTTTATGGGCAACTTCTGCCCAGACGTTGTCTTTTAGCCGTTGATCCTTGTATTTGGGATGTGAGAGCTGCCACAAGGAGGGATGTTTTGCAACTTCCTCCACAAGGATCTCATCCTCTTTATCGGAAAACCTGGGAGCCATGATGACACACGCCTTTCAAGTCAAATGATCGTTTGCAACTGCGATTATATTCACCCCCTAGCAGTGCGGCTATTTGGGGCACACGATGATCGTTCGCGACTGTAGCGTCAGTCGCTCAAAGCAAAACAGTCCCATTCAAAAACATTGAATTAGTGCTCTAGACAATCGTTTGACGATTGATCATCGTTGAGCCATGAACGATCATCGTTGAGCGATAATCGCACCGAGCAAAACGTACCTTAAAGCGGTCTTTGCAAAAACGTCTTCCTCGTGAAGATGATAAGGTACACTTCACCGTCTACAAGGGAGACAAAGGGCCGGAGGCCCGAGATGTTGCGAGGACCGGCAACAACACCAAAGCATGTGCTTCAAGCTCAAAACCACCACCACCTCTCAGGACATGGAATATGGAAGCCAAGATAACAGCTTGCATTTGCACAGCAAAGTCCTTGCTGGCAGCAACATCTGTCGCTTGCAAGTTCTTATCCCACTCCTGCTGAAGCACAACGGTCTACCTGGTATAAGGATCCCAAAACAAGCATTCAGAACTTCATACTTCCACACACCAAAACTGCCGAGAAGTCACGAGCCGCTTTGCCAAGACGACGATCAACCTTACCGTGAAGACCCAGAGGAAGAGGCTGCGAGCGTCGAGGAAGAGGAAGAAGAAGAAGACGAGATCGTCTACGTGGAAGGCATCGAGTTCAGACCAGCCACTTCCGATTGTCGATCCTCCACCAGCAGACGAAGAAGGCTGGACAACACCCAAGAAGAAGAAGAAATCTATCTCTAAAAAACCTGCAGCCGAAGCTGAACCGACTCCCCAACCAAGCCCACAGAGGGAGACAGCTGACCAGGACGACGCGGAGGAACTACACACCATCCACTACCTGCTGAGAAGGAAGAACCCGGGCACCAGACGTGAAGACGCACAGCCCAACGAGTTAATCTTCCCAGATATAATAAAGGGATTCGACAAGTACATGCAAGACAGGAAGAAACGGACAACCAATCAGAACACGGTCCGTCAACTTGCCCGCAGTGGAGGACTCACGACGTAGACGTCTTCTCCACTCCTGACGCCACCAACATCAACGCTGCGGCCCTCTTTGACAAGACCTTGCCTCCCCGCCCATCAACCCAATGAAACTGCCGAAGTACTGCACCACCTCTGTCGAAGAACAGTAGCTTAGCAAGACTCATCATCATCTTGCGCCTGGGTCAAGTCCCAGTGACTTTACTCTCTTATTAAAGCTCCCTTCTTATCACCCATCTATTCTTCTCCTGTCCCCACTTCCCTCCTCCCCGTCTTTTCTATGTAAGTTCCTGTTCCTGTTCCTGTTCCAGGTTCCTCACTCTTCTCCTGAAGACGGTCCAGACAGGACCGAAAGACGTCTCGAGAGCAACATGGATTTTGGCGCACTCCTCCAGAATCTACATCCAGACAAACGCACCCTTGTGCGAAAAATACAAAAGATTCTTTCAAAAAGAATAATGCTCAAGTTGCTATAGACTTCAACAACACATGCATACTCAACGGCCTCCTCCCAAAGTTTACGTATATATATATATATATATATATATATATATATATATATATATATATATATATATATATATATATATATATATATATATATATATATATATATATATATATATATATATATATATATATATATATATATATATATATATATATATATATATATATATATATATATATATATATATATATATATATATATATATATATATATATATATATATATATATATATATATATATATATATATATATATATATATATATATATATATATATATATATATATATATATATATATATATATATATATATATATATATATATATATATATATATATATATATATATATATATATATATATATATATATATATATATATATATATATATATATATATATATATATATATATATATATATATATATATATATATATATATATATATATATATATATATATATATATATATATATATATATATATATATATATATATATATATATATATATATATATATATATATATATATATATATATATATATATATATATATATATATATATATATATATATATATATATATATATATATATATATATATATATATATATATATATATATATATATATATATATATATATATATATATATATATATATATATATATATATATATATATATATATATATATATATATATATATATATATATATATATATATATATATATATATATATATATATATATATATATATATATACATATATATATATATATATATATATATATATATATATATATATATATATATGTGTGTGTGTGTGTGTGTGTGTGTGTGTGTGTGTGTGTGTGTGTGTGTGTGTGTGTATGAGCATATAAACACAAATGAGTGAAAGTAAGTCCGGTAAGTTGACTCATGACCTTAACTCTGCATTGGTATTTTATTACCAGCTTGTACTATTGGACGAAAGTGCGGGGATCTCTTTAAGCATAGACATATGTGAAGCAAACAAAAGTATGTTTGCACGTAAACAAGTGGGAAAAGTTGTCTTGATATGTTCAGTGGAGCATGTAGGTAGACATGTTTACGTAAATGTCAGTTTTTGGAAAGACTAAAATTCTAGCGAGTTTTGAAGATAGACACACACCGTAATTAGAAGCGATCTCTGTCTGTTTTTTTTTCCCTTTGTGAATGCTTGGGACTGTGTGGGAATTTTTGTGCACAGAGGTGGTTTTAATTGAGCTTCGTAGCGTTGTGATCTCTGAGAGAATCTTTCGAAAAAAAAGATAGGAAGTGCTAATGAAAGGAGACTTCAAAGTATTTTTTTATGGAAAGATTCTTAATTAGGGCAGATAACTTTTGTAAATAAAGGAAACACTACATTAAGTCGAAAACAGTGAGAGGAAAATAGCAGCAGCAACAGAGGCGGTATTGATAACGATGGTAATTTGATAGTGAAGGTACAAATGACAATGGTGAGGAAAATTGTATTGTTCTTTGACAGCCTTCATCTGGAGATTCCTAGAAAAATATGCTGAAAATAAGCCGATCTTCTTTCCCAGAGAGAGAGAGAGAGAGAGAGAGAGAGAGAGAGAGAGAGAGAGAGAGAGAGAGAGAGAGAGAGAGAGAGAGAGAGAGAGAGAGAGAGAGAGAGAGAGAGAGAGAGAGAGAGAGAGAGAGAGAGAGAGAGAGAGAGAGAGAGAGAGAGAGAGAGAGAGAGAGAGAGAGAGAGAGAGAGAGAGAGAGAGAGAGAGAGAGAGAGAGAGAGAGAGAGAGAGAGAGAGAGAGAGAGAGAGCAGAGAGAGAGAGAGAGAGAGAGAGAGAGAGAGAGAGAGAGAGAGAGAGAGAGAATTGTCCTTCCGGTTTAGTACAGCAGCATTATTATAGCAACAACTTTGATGACAATGATAATAATGACAATCATAATAATAGTAAAAATAATGACAATAGTAATAATAATAATAATAATAATAATAATATAATAATAATAATAATAATAATAATAATAATAATAATAATAATGATAATAAAAAGAAGAAAAGTAATAATAATTAATATTAATAATGATGACCATAATAAAGATAATAATATATAACAACAACAATAATAATAATAATAATAATAATAATAATAATAATAATAATAATAATAATAATAATCGCGCGCTCTTTGTGGTCCCTAGGTTTTCTCAAGCACACGGGTTCGAATCCTCGCCACGGTCCGAAGTTAGGAAGGGCATCCACTCGGGTTAACGTTTCCCAAATGCCAAAACCAAAGTCCTCCTGACTCCTCTCTCGGGAGGCACCGTCCTAGCCATAATGTAATAGGGAAACCGGACGTAAAAACTAAAAGAAAAAAAAAATAGTAATAAAGATAATAATGATAATAGTAATAACGATAATAATAATAATGATAATAATAATAATAATAATAATAATAATAATGTTGATAATGACAATAATAATAACGATAATAATAATAATAATCATAATCATAATAATAATAATAATAATAACAACAATAATAATAATAATAATAATAATAATAATAATAATAATAATAATAATAATAATAATAATAATAATATAACAATAACAATAATAATAACAACAACAAA
The DNA here is from genome assembly GCF_017591435.1 of Portunus trituberculatus. Taxonomy (NCBI): domain Eukaryota; kingdom Metazoa; phylum Arthropoda; class Malacostraca; order Decapoda; family Portunidae; genus Portunus; species Portunus trituberculatus. The sequence continues at coordinate 9,274,595 of NC_059278.1, read as the reverse complement.
ACTAATAAAAACAATGATAATAATAACAATAATAATAATAATAATAATAATAATAATAATAATAATAATAATAATAGTAATAACAATAATAAGAATAATGATAACAACAATAATAACAATAACAAGAAGAACAAACCACAAGCAACACCTGTTTAAAAGAATCATAAAAACACAATACTTGGAGCGAAGGATCCCTGTGGAAAAGTGGAATGTCACGTTACCTGAAACGATAATTAGAGATGAGTAGCAGGACCTCGTTAATATGACACCTCGTAACACCTATCCTCCGGCGACCCCGATACAGTACCCCTAACTTACCTTTAATAAATAGATCTTAGTTTGAGGTAATCGAAGGTAGTTGATGGATGGGGAGG
>NC_059278.1:9259221-9271721 GCF_017591435.1 Portunus trituberculatus | reverse complement strand
CACACACACACATGTAATATCCATGTGTACACACCCTTTCTTGTGAATGTAAACGCATGTACGAATAAATGCATATGCATATGTATGTGTTTATGTGTGGCTTAGAGAGGGACAAGGCCTGTGTGTGTGTGTGTGTGTGTGTGTGTGTGTGTGTGTGTGTGTGTGTGTGTGTGTGTGTGTGTGTAGGGAGAGGACACAAAATAAGCCAGTTTAGTCAGGACCAGAGACACTGTCCTCCGACCTTCATTTCTATGTTAATGGAAACAGCTGTGATGAGCCTGGCTGAAGAGAGGGGGCAGGGGGCGGCTGATTCGTGTTTGGGCGTGTGGGCGTCAGTGTGGATGTGGATGGAAGGTGTCCGAAGGGGTTGTCTGTTTCCTTGTCGATCTGTCATGGTAGGTCTCTCTCTCTCTCTCTCTCTCTCTCTCTCTCTCTCTCTCTCTCTCTCTCTCTCTCTCTCTCTCTCTCTCTCTCTCTCTCTCTCTCTCTCTCTCTCTCTCTCTCTCTCTCTCTCTCTCTCTCTCTCTCTCTCTCTCTCTCTCTCTCTCTCTCTCTCTCTCTCTCTCTCTCTCTCTGTGTGTGTGTGTGTGTGTGTGTGTGTGTGTGTGTGTGTGTGTGTGTGTGTGTGTGCGTGTGTCTGTTTCATTACTGTGTTTAATTAAAGGGTGAGCAGGCGGACAGATGGACATAAACAGACAGGTAACAAAACAAATAAATAAATAGGAGATACTTTATATAAATAGAAAAAAGTAACGTAAAGAAATAAGTGTAGAGATTTACTAAGAGCAACGTTAATAGACGTGTCAGTAAGCAGATACTAGAAATAGAAGAGATGAATCCACCTACTTCGGATAGACAGATGAATAGACTAGAGAACGTTAAGTGCAAACAGATAAACAGACAGAGGGACCCATGGAGATACAATTGAAGATTCTAGGGTGATTCGTCCCCGGGTGAAATGTCCCGGTTGATGCATCCCCGGGGGTTTTCATCTCTGGAGGATTCGAACCCTAGGGTTATTTGTCCCCTAGGGTGATTCGTTCCCTTGGCTCTATTTTCGTCGTGTTAGTTACGAAACTCCATTACTACTACAAGATCCCATCATTAATGTGTGTTTCACTGTTTGATCTGCTGCAGTCTCTGACGAGACAGCCAGACGTTACCTTACGGAACGAGCTCAGAGCTCATTATTTCCGATCTTCGGATAGGCCTGAGACCAGGCACACACCACACACCGGGACAACAAGGTCACAACTCCTCGATTTACATCCCGTACCTACTCACTGCTAGGTGAACAGGGGCTACACGTGAAAGGAGACACCCAAATATCTCCACTCGGCAGGGGAATCGAACCCCGGTCCTCTGGCTTGTGAAGCCAGCGCTCTAACCACTGAGCTACCGGGTGTGTGTGTGTGTGTGTGTGTGTGTGATGTGTGAGTGTGCTGTTCAAATCATGGTTTGATAAATCAGGTTGTTAGCTTGACTACCGTTCATTGGTTCGATTTTCTATTTTCACTTTTCAGTACGTGGGCCACCACAGTCAGAGCAACGTGTCGCATACAATCCTATCAAGCCATGGCAGGAAAAAGCTTGTTGATGATCTTTTTTTTTTTTATATACCATGTGGGGTTTTCACGGGAATTTATGGGCTAAAGGGGGTACTTTTTGGGGTACCTGCTATCTCAAAGCCCACCCGCTAGGAAACGTTGCCCCGAGTGAGGAAGCCCAACCTACACTCGGACCGTGGACAGGATTCGAACCCGTGCGCTTGGAGACCCCTGGGACCCCTAAGCACGCATGGTTCCACTGCACAGAAGAAAACTCCGATGGAACCAAGCAATACTGGTGATGTAAGGTTACTGCAAGCAAGGCTCGTGTTCACACAACAGTAGGGGACGAAACCTTCACCATTGTGAAAAGTGTGAACGAACACAATCATTCCACGACTGCTGCGGCTGTGAAGGCGAGGGAGGCCATGGTCGAGCTGAAAGCTGTTGCTACTTTCACTCAAGAATCTTCTTGTGCTTTGGTGGCTAACGTTTTATCAAAATTGGATAAACATCCACTGGCTCATGTACCGTTCACATCTACTATGAGCCGTTACGTGCGGCACTGGCGACAGAACTCTCAACAAGCTCCTCCAATTCCCCAGACTCACACTAGCTATGTGTTAGAGTCGGGAGATATGTTTTTGGAGCATGATTGTAGCACTGAGGATGAGAATCGTATTCTTGTCTTTGCCTTTGCTCAGGGGTTGAGGGATCTTGTCCGCTATAAGAGTTGGGGTTTTGATGGAACCTTCAAATGTTGTCCCAAAATCTTTGCGCAGCTCTTTACCATTCATGGTGAAGACGGAACATTCAGTGTTCCTCCAGCCTTTGCACTGCTTCCTAGCAAGACTGAAGAAACATACACTAGGGTTTTCTCCATTCTTAAAGATTTGTATGCTGAACTGAATCCTGAAGATACGATGATGGATTTTGAAATGGCTTTTATAATGCCTTTATTGCCTCTTTCAGTTATGCATCTGTAACTTTTTGTCTTTTCCACTTAAGCCCAAACATTTACAGAAAAAGTAGTGGACTGCAAGGAGAGGCAAAGGTACCATCGTGAGGATGAGTATGTTTTGAAAATTTGTTGTTTCACTGATTTAGCATTCTTGCCAATACAGAATGTAGTGGCTGGTTTTGAAGAGCTTGTTGATGATGATGATTTGCCTCAAGAACTTATTGATTACTTTGCTGTAAATTACATTGGTTTAGAGAGAGGTCGTGGTCAGAACCGCAGAAGAATGGTTCCCAGGTTTTAATTGCTGATTGGAATGTGCGTGACAGAGCCCTTCAAAATAAACCTCGCACAAACAACATCTTGGAGGGCTTCCACAATGCCCTTCAAAGTTCTGTAACGCAAACCCACCCTAACATTTGGTGTCTTATCAAAGGACTGAAAAAGAAAAGTTCTTGCAAATGGGAAAAGGATTAAATTTGAACAGTCTGGATCAGTATGTAAGCCAAAAACTGCTACTAAGAACATCAAAGGTCTCATTGAAAAATATGATCCGAATGAAAAGATGCACTTCCTTTGTTTCGTGGTTCAAATTCAAAGTTATTTTAGAGTTTTTAAAGTTTGTTTTTGGAGTTTCGCTACTAAGACGACGAAAATACAGCCAAGGGAACGAACTCCCTAGGGGACGAATTACCCTAGGGAACCAATCCTCCAGGGATGAATAACCCGGGGGTGAATCAACCGGGACATTTCACCCTCGCACCACAATTGAAATACAGAAAAGTTCATTTCATAACATATATCCACATTGCATCATGGCAGTCTCGTATATTTCCTCTATTTTGCTTCTTGTGTGTTAATCATATGGCATGTGTTTTCTTTCTCACATTTTATCTGCCCACACATTCCGCCTTTTTTCCTAATTTTCTGTTATTAATCTTTTCCTTTCCTTCTTTCATCTCTTCAAACTTTCCTCCCTTTATTTCTTGCAGATTTTTTTTCTCAGTTCTTAACTACATGTGTTATTTTTCCTTATTTTCTCTCCTTTCTCTGTAAACTTTTATTTCCTTGTATTATACATCCTTTTGTTCTCTCTTCTTCAACCACTCAGTCCTTCTATTTATCTTTTTTTTTCCTTTTATTCCTAACCACCTCCTTTTCTTCCTTCCTTCCTTATCTAGCCACCTTTCCTCCCTTTCGTCTTATTTCATTAACCTTTTCCTCTCCCCTGTCTGCTATCACCTCTCACTCCCTCCCTTCCTTCCTTCCCTCCTTTCGTCCTCTTCCTTTTTCTGTTGTCCTTCTCACCTCTTCCTCCGCCTTGATCACCCTCATTTTTCCCGCGAGCAGTCATCCATCACCTGTCGGCGTCATCACCACCACCATCATCACAAGACTCCCTCATTAATTACTGACCAAACTTAAACTCTCTCACAAGATGAATGGAAAGGAAGAGAGAACACAGAATGATCGCTGGATGATTGATGGATTGGATTGATGGATGAGGAGTGAGTGTAGATAGATAGATAGTGAATTGATGCGTTAATGAAGGACTTTTTTTGTAGAATGGGTAATGGATGAAGTGGTGTTGGATTGGGTCGTGGATGTGTTCTGGGTGAGTGAGTGGACGGGAGGGGGATGGAAGGGTAACAGATTGTGGATGTTTGCAGGAGGGGAAGTTGAAGTGGATGGATTGCAAGATAGATGGAGTGAGTGATAGGTGTAATTAGTTTGTGTGCGGGGTGGTAAACATACACACACACACACACACACACACACACACACACACACACACACACACACACACACACACACACACACACACACACACACACACACACGACGGCATAAACGCTCACATGTGCACGTATCTGAGAGTCATTCTTGTTCGGAGTGAATACATATACGTACATACATACGTACATACATACATACATACATACATACATACATACATACATACATACAAACATAGAAACATACTTTTCTTGGAATATGTTTAATTTTCAAAACTGTTCCAAAATGTTTTCCTATGTTTTTTTACATTTTTCCATCTTTCATTTTTCCTTTCTTTATTTCCCGCATCCCTCCCTCATTCCTCGTCCTTTCCTCCCTCTTTCAAGTCTCATCATTCCATTTCTTCCTCCCATTTACCTCCTTTCTTTCCTCCTCCTCCTCCTCCTCCAGGCTTTTAGTATTTTTTTCAGACTCTCCTTCGACCATTCATCTTTTCCTCCTTCCCTCCTTCCTTCCTCCCGTGCTTTTTTCTTAGATTCTTCTCTTCCTCCCCTCCATTCTTCTGTCTGTCTGTCTGTCTGTCCCTCCGTCTGTTCGTTCTTTAGTTTGTTCGTTCCCTCATCACTCACTCACTCACATGACCCATCTCTCTCTCTCTCTCTCTCTCTCTCTCTCTCTCTCTCTCTCTCTCTCTCTCTCTCTCTCTCTCTCTCTCGCTTCTGTACTCATTTCCCCTCATTTTTTCCCTTCATCATGCTATTCCATCTTTCTCCTCTCCCTCCTATCTTTACACCATTCCTTCTTCCTCCCTATCTATCTTTCCAGTTTTCAGTCATCCCCTTTCCTTCTTCTCTCCTCTCCTTCACTCCCCTTTCGCATCTCCCTGTAATAGATATTTTTCCCCTTAATTTCCGGCAGTGTGGTATTCCTCTACCCAGAAAGAGATGTTGAAGGAAAACGAGAGGAAAAAAAAGGAAAATTATTGGACAGTTTAAGCCAAAATGAGGAAAAACAAAAGGATTGGATGGCGATGTGTCTTTGTTTTCTTCATTTGCTTCTGTTTTTATCCGTGTTTTTTTTATTTCTCTTTTTTTTGCCCTATAGTTTTTGTTTTCTGCTGTCTCTCTCTCTCTCTCTCTCTCTCTCTCTCTCTCTCTCTCTCTCTCTCTCTCTCTCTCTCTCTCTCTCTCTCTCTCTCTCTCTCTCTCTCTCTCTCTCTCTCTCTCTCTCTCTCTCTCTCTCTTGCATGGGAACTCTCTCTCTCTCTCTCTTATTTTTCTCACACACACACACACACACACACACACACACACACACACACACACACACACACACACACACACACACACACACACACACACACACACACACACACACACACACACACACACACACACACACACCTGTGACTTTTTTCTTTAATATTGGAAAAATATTCGGAGGAAGATGGAGAAAAAGAGATATAGAGAAATTGAGAAAGTAAAGGTATAAAAGGGAAAGCAAGGAAAAACAATGTGGATGCAAACAAAATAATTTATAGAAAAGAAGAAAACGAACTTGAGGAGTAGAAACGGATAGAAACAATATACAAATGCAGATAAAAAAATGAATAAATGAGTGTATGAAGAGTAAAAAGAAAATTAAACTTCTAGCAAGACAAGGAATGAGTGAGAAGAAATTGGAAAACGAATGAAAGTTACAGTAAAAATAAAAAAAATAATGAAATTGTTTATATGAACAAAAAGAATGGTAAATCTATATATTGGTAACGAAAAGTGTTACAAATGTAGGAAAAATGGAAGTAAATACAGAGAGAGAGAGAGAGAGAGAGGACATAATTAAAGAGAGAAGCATGCCACTCCTTTTAGCAACAAGGGAATATAAACGACGGTGTGTGAAAAGAGTTGATACTGGAGGACAGCTGACCATTTCTCTCTCTCTCTCTCTCTCTCTCTCTCTCTCTCTCGTATGTTATCTATGTTGGTAAGTTGCGCCTCACCTGTTTGCCCTTCTGTTTGATAGGTTTTAATTAATAGCATCTCTGCTAGGATTAGGAATAGGATTAGTTATCTTTTTGTCAAGGAATTAATGCTCACCTATCTTATTCACCTGTGTGTGTGTGTGTGTGTGTGTGTGTGTGTGTGTGTGTGTGTAATTCACTGTTTGATCTGCTGCAGTCTCTGACGAGACAGCCAGACGTTACCCTACTGAACGAGCTCAGAGCTCATTGTTTCCGATCTTGGGATAGGCCTGAGACCAGGCACACACCACACACCGGGACAACAAGGTCACAACTCCTCGATTTACATCCCGTACCTACTCACTGCTAAGTGAACAGGGACTACACGTGAAAGGAGACACACCCAAATATCTCCACCCGGCCGGGGAATCGAACCCCGGTCCTCTGGCTTGTAAAGCCAGCGCTCTAACCACTGAGCTACCGGGCCGTGTGTGTGTGTGTGTGTGATGGTGCTATTTTTAACTCTGGAAATTCAATACAGGAAGAGGTAACACACATTCTCTCTCTCTCTCTCTCTCTCTCTCTCTCTCTCTCTCTCTCTCTCTCTCTCTCTCTCTCTCTCTCTCTCTCTCTCTCTCCTGGAAAAGTATACACTTGTTAATTTATCCCTTTATTTGCAGTTGGATGATTTCTTGGCGTGGCACGAAGTCACGTATTATTTTCGTAATCGACGTAAGCATGAAGCTCTCGTGACCTTGTGAAGAGAGGGAGTGCAAAGAGAGAGAGAGAGAGAGAGAGAGAGAGAGAGAGAGAGAGAGAGAGAGAGAGAGAGAGTAGAGAGGAGGAAAGAAAACAAAAGTTGTACCTTTATATATTAATAACTTGAACGATTGGAAGAAGAAACTAAAAGATTCATAGCAAGAGTGAGTTTTGATTCGTGTGTGTGTGTGTGTGTGTGTGTGTGTGTGTGTGTGTGTGTGTGTGTGTGTGTGTGTGTGTGTGTGAACGTAGCTTCAGTGTATCGTAATATATAGCGACATGTCTGAATAGTTCCCTGAAGGTCATTGTACTGAGACTAGAATGATGGTGACAGAGGATGTGGTGGTGAAGGTGTAGTGGTGATGGTGGTAGTGGTGGTGGTAGTGGTGGTGGTGGTGAAGGTGAAAATTTTAATGGTTCGATAATGGTTATATTGATAATGACTGTGAATAAGATAGTAGTGGTTGTAGTGATGGTAATGAAGATGGTGATGTTATTCTGTGTACTAATTCTAGTGGTTGCTGCAGGAATGGTGACGACACTTGTGATGTGTGATGATTGAATAGTGGTGACAGTGGTAGTGTGGTGGTTTTGATGGTGGTGGTGCTGCTGCCTTTTGTGATAATCGTAGTTACACTGGCCGCCAATGAAAGTGGCGCGTGTTGTTTTTGTGTTTTTTGTACCATGCATACCATTAAATTTGCCTTAATCATCTATTACTATCATTAAAAATATAATTTCTTTACCTTACCTAATATTTTGTGCTGTTTCCCTTCCTCTTTATGACAGATTCCAACCGACGTGGTACAGAATCTGCTAGTTTTTCCAGATATGTAGGTGACAGTTCTCCCCACACTTGCACGACCGCCTGCTTGAGCTTCGCTACACTGCTCGTGTCCAGATCCTGGAGCTTCTTTTCATCATACTCCACACATTTTCAATCGGGTTTAGGTCTGGACTGTTTGCTGGCCAACTTTCAAAATAATTAAGTTCACACATGCCAAACCATTCCCTTACAATGTTGGCCGTATGGCATGACGCACCGTCCTGCATGAAGGTTTCACCGTTACACTTGTCGAAGCACTCTTCAAGATTGTCATGCAGCAGGTCAAGATATGTTTCTGTGTTCATTGACACTCCTTTGTCAAGCATAACTAAGTTGCCAACACCAAAGTAGCTGAAACACCCCCACACCATCACAGAGGAGGGATGCTTAACTGCGTTTACAGTGTACCGTTCGTCATATCTGTCCGAGTTTCTTGGTCGGCGTACTCTTTTGTGTGGTGTTCCTGTCACATAGAACATGCTCTCATCTGACCACACTACTCTTCTCCACTTCTCTAATGGCCAGTCTTTATGGTCCTGAGCAAATCTGACTCTTTTAGCTTTGTGGGCGGGTGTAAGCAGTGGTTTCTTTGCAGCACGGTAACTTTTCATGTCGAGGTCCTCCAGTGTCCGCCGCTGTATTGTCCTTATGGAGACATGTGTCAGCAGATCAGGGTAATTTTGTTTAATTTCTCTTCCTGTGAGGAATGGCGAGACACTTAGCTGACGCTTAATCAGTGTCAGTGTCCTCTTTGATAAAATACGGCTGCGTCCAGGGGCAGTTTTCTTCACTGGTGCTAATTTTCCGGTATTGTCTCTGCATCGCTTCAACCAGCGTTGTACTGTTCTTAGTGGGAGTCCTGTCTCCTTTGAAATATGCTTAGAGCCAAAACCACCCTTCCGGAGTGAGTCAATAAGGGCTATATTGACTGGGGATATTTGATGTTTACGTGCCATTGACACTTAAGTTTCCACACCAATATGAAAGAGAACGAAGAAAACTGACACACTGTGCGGGGAGCGGGTAAGCAAGTGTACTTTCTTACGTGAGCAAGTGACAACTGAGTGATAATTTTTTGAAGTGTGACGGTTGATAGATGTTTAAAGAGCCGGCCTATGTTGCCACTTCTAGATATTAGCCACATTCTTTTCAAATGAGCTACAGTTCTTCCCGCGCTATGAGATACGGGTTTGTTTATAATGCGCGCCACTTTCATTGGCGGCTGGGTACTCTCTCTCTCTCTCTCTCTCTCTCTCTCTCTCTCTCTCTCTCTCTCTCTCTCTCTCTCTCTCTCTCTCTCTCTCTCTCTCTCGAACACGGAGGGACGCGCCATTACCCTTCACCTCTCCCACGGCCACTGAACCCTCCTGACGCTTCACTTTCCTCACAATACGCAGCAGGAAGAGGAAGTGGTCGCCCTCTCGCCTGGCACTCAAATGGCACTCTCTCTCCACCACCACCACCACCACCACTCTTTCCATCCCTTCTCTCTCTCTCTCTCTCTCTCTCTCTCTCTCTCTCTCTATTTCTCATCTCACAGTATTCTCTCTCTCTCTCTCTCTATCTCTCTTTCTCTTTCTCTCGCTATCTCTCTTTGCTTCTCTCTTTCCCTCTCCTCTGTTGCTACTGTCACCCTTCTTTATCGCCTCCTCCCTCGTCATCGTTGCCTGTGCTGCCTCCTCCCTCTCTATCTGGTGAGGGAAGCGGGAAGGTGGAGTGACAGTAGAATGAAGGGGGTTAGGGATGAAGTAAGGCTGTTTTGTGGACCCGTGTGCCTTGGCCTTTTTACCGATAGACAGACAGGCAGACAGACAGACAGGCAGACAGACGACAGGCAGACAGAGACGTGGAAGTAAAAAGGCAGGCAGGGAAATGAAATTAAACGTTTTTCACTCCAACTTTTTCATTTTCTGCCATCTCCTTCTCTCCCATCTCCCTCTTCTTCTTCTTCTCCCCTGCTCCCCCTCCTCCTCCTCCTCCTCCTCCTCCTCCTCCTCCTCCTCCTCCTCCTCCTCCTCCTCCTCCTCCTCCTCCTCCTCCTCCTCCTCCTCCTCCTCCTCCTCCTCCTCCAAAACATAAGGAAGTGGCTCTTGAAACTTGACTCTCTCTCTCTCTCTCTCTCTCTCTCTCTCTCTCTCTCTCTCTCTCTCTCTCTCTCTCTCTCTCTCTCTCTCTGCCTTTGAAGCCTCGAAGCTCATCTGGAGAGTCTCGGAGCTTCAATAAACACGCATATGTGCTATTTGTTAAGTAATTCTTTGTCACAAAGCTGGTAACCCCACCTTGAGAATTGTGTTAGAGAGTTTGTATTAAAAGTGGTGCAGGAAGAGAAAGAGAGAGAGATAACGACCAAGAAAGTGGAGTAAAAGCAAGAGAAGCAAGAGGAGAAGGAGGAAGAGATGAAAATATTGTGAAGCTAGTGATGATGATGAAACAGAACAAGCGCAGGAAAAGTTAGCGAAGATGAAAGAAAGTTGGGAAACAAGAAAGAAAACAATGTTAAAAGAAACACAAACACAAAGGGAAAATGATTAAGAGGTAAAATGGTATAAATAGTAAGAAATGTGATGTAAAGAAGACTAAAAAACTATTTACTGCCTGACTGACTGACTGCTTGTTTTCAGACTCCACAGTAACTGGTTCAAATATCCCACAAGTTGAGGAAGAGGATGATGGCGATTGATTGACAGGTTTAGTGACTGAGTAGCAGATTGGTTTAATGGGTCACAATAACAGGATTTTTCTGGGACAAAGATGAAGAGCATGACAGCGACGACGATGACAAGAAGGAAGAGAAGGAGGAGGAGGAGGAGGAGGAGGAGGAGAGATAAAAGTGGCCTAATTAACATGAAAGGGCCCCTCTACATTTACCCACTTATCCCCTTTATAAAGAAACGTCAATACCCCACCGATAACAGACACGAGGCGCCTTCTCACCCACCTCCCTTTGTCCCTTTATTTAGTCCGCCACTTTAAAGACAACCATGAAAAAGTGAAAAATGAAAAATGATGTGATGTGTTTTAAACTGTTCTCTCTATCCATATTACCCAACGTTCCCGGAATTCTCTTTGTTTTATTTTGGGTTACCCCTACGTTGTTGTTTTTTGTTGGCTTTTTAAATGAACCTCTGCATATTTGTCCCCAGCTCATTGGTGGTGGTGGTGGTGGTGGTGGTGGTGCTGGTGTTGGAAAGGGGAAAATGAAATGCTTTGATTTTCACTAACGCAAAATAATGACAGGATACATTTTTTTTTTACTTGTTTTTTTTTTCTTTACCCTTTTTTTCACTTTACTTTTTTTTTTTTTTTTTTTATCTCATGCTGCCCTCTTTCTCTCCTATACAGAGTTTCGTTGGAATAACCGCGGGCGTGATGTCGGGGTTGGGTCAGCGTGTGTTTACCTTAAATCCTGGGCTTTTTTTCATTTTTTTTTCTGTTATGTACATATTCAGCTCTATAGGGCGATATTCTGTTTACCTGTTACCTTTTTATATTTATTTTGGTTGATGTATGTTCAGTGTGTGTGTTCGTGTGTGTGTGTGTGTGTGTGTGTGTGTGTGTGTGTGTGTGTGTGTGTGTGTGTGTGTGTGTGTGTGTGTGTGTGTGTGTGTGTGTGTGTCGTATACGAGATGTTGCATGGATTTGGTATTGAAAGGCTACTGGAAACAAATATTTTCAAAATCTAATTTATACTATTTACATTTTTTACATGTCATCATGAAAATTCTTGCTCTTCTTCATCTTTAGTTTGTTCAAAATTAATTGGTGTTATTTTACATCTCAACATATTTATTTTTTATCACAATCATCGTGCGAGAATACATAATGACACCTTCTTGTGTGTGTGTGTGTGTGTGTGTGTGTGTGTGTGTGTGTGTGTGTGTGTGTGTGTGTGTGTGTGTAATACCAAACAAGTGTACATTTCAGTTATCATTATTAGCTTTTAATGTATAAAATGACAAATTTTTCTTGCATGAAGGTCTTCATAGACATTAACATCTAATTAACTAGAATAAAAGGTATGTTGAACTGAACTGAACTAAACAGTGAAAAGACAATTCAGCCAAACACACACACACACACACACACACACACACACACACACACACACACACACACACACACACACACACACACACACACACACACACACACACAAACACAAACACATGCACACAAACACATGCACGCACAAGCATGCACCACACAATCACAGAGCACATCATAAGTCACTAAAGAAATACCATAAGAATGCATATGAGCAAAACTTTAAACATTGGAACCCATGAAAAAACCTTCTATCACATTAACTCTCACACCACATCACAATACACCACATCATAACACCAAGTCACACGGAACAAAATTTACCTTTATGGTCCTCAAACGTGTAGTGACTAAACAAATTCCCTCTCCTCCCCACCCCACACATACACACACATGCACTGAATTAACCTTTTCTAAGTAACCAGCCATATATGAATATTATTAACTTAAACACACACACACACACACACACACACACACACACACACACACACACACACACACACACACACACACACACACACACACACACACACACACACACACACACACACACACACAGAAAAAGAAGGAAAAAACAGCAAGTGAATACCTCAAGAGCATTCAGCACCATCAGCACAGTCAGTAGAGTCAGCAGGTCAGCGATACCGTAACTTTTTCGCACATTTG
>NC_059278.1:9216721-9244221 GCF_017591435.1 Portunus trituberculatus | reverse complement strand
AAGAGGGAGACTAGCAAGAAACGAGAGAGATCACAGAGTCCAACAAATTAAAGAATATAATGTGCAAAAAATGTCTTTCAGGTGGATGGCTTCTTGGCATTGAAAGTGGAGGGACATTAGGAGTGGAGAGGAGGAGTCGTAACTGTGCCACATATAAAGATAACTGCATATTCCACCTTTTGTCTGATTAATTCACAAGTGAGAGACTCCATACTCCACCTTCCATTAGTAATCCTTCGATAATCGTTATTTTTCCCATCTCCCACATTATTAATCCACATGACAGTAAGTTCATCCTCGATAGTAATTTCATCTTCCACTTTCTGCATCTAATCCTCCTCCAAGAATAAATTCCGTCTTTTACCTTCCACGTGTCTGATCCAAAGACGAGAATAAACATTACCATCCATATCATTCATCCATGTGACAGTATTTTAATTCGTCTTCCTTTCCTCAGGTGTGCGCGCGCATATACTTGCTAGTTCTGTAGTGGTGCTCCGCTTTTCACACATATTATTGCATAAAAAAAGGCTCTCACTGACTTCTCAGTGAGCACAGTAGTGTATGAATGTCCTGTGATGAAAAAAACAGGAACATTTATGGAAAGTGTTGCCGCTAGATAGAAAATAAGTGAAAAGGAGTGGAAGACTCCAAGATGGCGGAGAAATATGCCATTTCAGCATTATTACCTTCGTCCTGTTATAAGTGTAGCTCTGATTCTGGAGACCCAGCAAAATTCATTAAATATTGTCTGTGTAACCGGTGGGCTCATACGAAATGTGTGAATCTGGCAGGGATTAAATCTGAAAATATCTGCAACGTGAGGTATCTGTGCGATGTTTGCTTCATTGAGGTGTCGGCTCTGAAGAAATTCATCAATGATGTTGAGGAATTTAAGTTTGATTTGAAGAGCATTACTGCTAAAGCTGACAAGATGATGGAAATAGTTGATAATAAGATGGCAAGAATGGAGGAGATAAGTATGAAGGTCGATGAGGCAACAAAAGGCTTGGCGGGAGTCGCTGTCTGCTGATTCGAAAAATTCTACGCCTTGGCAGGATGTGAAGAGGAAGAGGAGGATGAAAAAGAATCTGCTTGTTGTAGGGGTAACTCAGGATTCTGAAGCAAATCTGAAGAATGAAGTTTCTCATGCTTTGGATGGAATGCAAATTAATGATACAAAGTTTGCTAATGATGGCAAAAAAATAGTGATGAATTTTGCCAATGAGAGTCTGAGAAATGAGGCAGCCCAAAAACTGGAGAATGTTGAAAAGTTGACAACTAAATCTGTTCAGAAAATTAAACCCAAGATAATGCTATGTAATGTCCATAAGGAAGAGACTAAGGAGGGTATCATTGATACAATCATTGCAAGAAATGACTACCTTCAAGCAGTTCCTGATATCAAGTCAAAGATTGAGAATATTTTTTGCAAACCAGCAGCAGGGGGCACAGTTCATTACATCATGAAATGTGATCCAATGATAAGACAGTTGTTGCATCAGCATCAGGACAGGATTAAGCTTGAGTGGGAGTTTACCAGGTTCGTGACAGGTATCATGCACTTATCTGTTACCATTGTCAAAGGTATGGTCATACTGAGGCAAACTGCAATGCCAAGAAAAATGGTGAGCATCCCGTTTGCTTTAAATGTGCAGGCAACCACAAGTCCAAGGATTGCACATCTACAGAGAAGAAATGCATAAACTGTGTGAGGTTTAAGAAACAGAATACTGACCACTCGGCGAATAATAGTTGTTGTGTTGTGTTGGAAAGTGAGATTGACAGGATCAGAAATATTACAGATCATGGCTACTAATGCTGTGAGCTCTATGTTGAAATGTGGTTTATCAAATGTCCAGTCAGTTGGAAACAAGACAATAGAAATCAGAACTTTAATTAATGATGAGAATCTGGATATTCTTGCTTTGACTGAAACATGGCTGAGTGAATATGATACTGCGAAAATTAAAGAAATGACCCCTGACACTCATACATTTGTGCACATACCAAGGAACACGATGCAGACCCATACAGACTACATGAGCCAAGAAATAACCTTGACATGGGATGTCGAGTATTTGCGAGATGCGCACTAAGGATTTACAATAAACTGCCGAGTGATATTAAAGGTTGTGCCAGGATCGATATCTTAAAAAAAAAAAGAAAAGAAATTGAAGACATATTTGTTCAAAGAAGTTTATGATTTTAACGGCATGGAAATCAAAGACAATTAGAGATGCTAGTTGCTTTTCAGGGAGGCTCTGCTGAGCGCTGCCTCGCAGTGGAGCGGAGCCTTGAACAAACACCCCAAGTAACAACAAGTAAGTAACAATTGATCTACACATAGAAATAACTCTCATCTTCCTTCCACACAACTGATCCACCACTAGATACCTCAGTTTTCCACATTTCATACAGAAGCCACAATCATTTTGAAGTCAGGAATAAAAGGAAAAAATTACGCCTGATTAGAGAAGAAAAGAAAAGTAAAAGAAAAAGAGCAAGCAGATGTAAAAGATTCAAAAGCTATCAAAAGATACGAAAATACAAGATGAAACAAAACGTTCACTGGAAAAATAAATCAACACATAAAAGACGCGAGAAAGAACAAGAAAACAAAGGAAAAAGATATTTAAAAGAATCGAGCAAATATTGCAACTACATACCAACCAACAGAGAGAGAGAGAGAGAGAGAGAGAGAGAGAGAGAGAGAGAGAGAGAGAGAGAGTAAATATTGAATAGAGAAAAAAGATTGAAATGAACTGGATAGAAAAATATATGAAAGGATAGTAAGAGACAGGAATTTTGATAAACGAGAGTGGAAACAAAAAAAGTCATCCATGAAAAGAAATTTATTGGAAAAGGAAACAACAATGAATAAAGAATAGATAAAAAGAAACATGTTGAAGAAACTAATAAAAGTCAGAAATTAGATAAGAATAAAAATTACTAAGAAAATAATATACAAGAAAGAGAGAGAGAGAGAGAGAGAGAGAGAGAGAGAGAGAGAGAGAGAGAGAGAGAGAGAGAGAGAGAGAGAGAGAGAGACGATATGGAACTTAATGAATTATGCGGAATATCAAATATCAAGCAACCAAGGAAAAAAATACTGAAAATTCTGAGAAGCTACAGAAAAATCTTAGTCAAACTCCAATTTTCTGAATGAACCTTCCGAAAAATCTGAGCGTTGCCTCTTGGGATCCGCGCAGTGCCTCTCGTCCTGCAGGAACCAGGAGCGATGGTGATCAATTCGTCCCACCCAGTATTCTGTGAGAGAGAGAGAGAGAGAGAGAGAGAGAGAGAGAGAGAGAGAGAGAGAGAGAGAGTGTTGGTTGTCATCCTTCAAGATTTCATTACATTCACACTCGACTTTCTACTAAATGGTAATGGCAAAATTGATTGCGTGTGTGTGTGTGTGTGTGTGTGTGTGTGTGTGTGTGTGTGTGTGTGTGTGTGTGTGTGTGTGTGTCTGTGTGTGTGTGTGTGTGTGTGTGTGTGTGTGTGTGTGTGTGTGTGTGTGTCTGTCTGTCTGTCTGTGTGTGTGTGTGTGTGTGTGTGTGTGTGTGTGTGTGTGTGTGTGTGTGTGTGTGTGTGTGTGTGTGTGTGTGTGTGTGTGTGTGTGTGTTTGACTGTAGTCTGCCACTTCCGTAACTGTTTTATCTTGTTTGTTCCCACCGCACACACATTTAATCACCAACCCACAGAAACGTGCACACACACACACACACACACACACACACACACACACACACACACACACACACACACACACACACACACACACACACACGGTCCCTCCCAATCTCTCCTTGTCCACTCTCTTCTCCTCCTCCTCCTTCTCCTCCTTCTCCTCCTCAAAATCCTTACTAAATCCCTTCTTATTTCCATCACCTTTGTTCTTTCCTTTCCTTTTCTAACCTTTAAATTCAACACCACATTTTACCTAGTCCTCCTCCTCCTCCTCTTCCTCTTCCTCCTTCCGTCTCTGTTTACCTGTAATTGAAGCCAGTGTCCCAGCTGTGCCCCCGTACTCCTGCGGCAACATCTCCCTTGGCACGCTTCTCTGTAGGCTGTCCATGTCGCTCCCGTGAATGTGGATCTGAATGGGACACAGGGATGCAGAATCACGTATAACTGAGGCCTGTGTATTAATGTTGCGCCTGTGTTCTTTGTTTCTCGTGTTGCCTGTGTTTTTTTTTTATTATCATCTTTTTTATTCGATTTTTTCATTTGTGTTGTCTTGTCATGTTCTTTGCTTTCTGTCTGTCTGTCTGTCTGTCTGTCTGTCTGTCTGTCTGTCTGTCTGTCCGTCTGTCCGTCCGTCCGTCCGTCCGTCCGTCCGTCCGTCCGTCCGTCCGTCCGTCCGTTCGTCCGTCCGTCCGTCCGTCCGTCTCTCTCTCTCTCTCTCTCTCTCTCTCTCTCTCTCTCTCTCTCTCTCTCTCTCTCTCTCTCTCTCTCTCTCTCTCTCTCTCTCTCTCTCTCTCTCTCTCTCTCTCTCTCTCTCTCACACACACACACACACACACACACACACACACACACACACACACACACACACACACACACACACACACACACACACACACACACACCTGTGCCGCGCCTACCTATTGGTTCAGCTTCCTAATTAGTGTGACAAATTGCAATGGGCGGCTCAGGCATCGATTACATGCAAATGAGGGCGACTGTGGGAGGGATAAGTGTAATTGATATTTTCACTATCATTATCACATTATTACCACCATCACCATCACCACCTATCACCATCTGTCACTATTATCATCATTCATATCACGCGCATCATCACAATTGCTCCACTATTCATCACCATTTCTTTTTACCATTCATATTTTTCGTAGCATCATCACCATTGCTTATCATATTCTTTTTTATTTACAGCTTTCAATTGTCTGTATTCACTATCATCATCACCAATTCATTACCATCTCCACAATCACCACTACTGTTTCTCTCCTCATCCTATTCATTAATCATCAATTAATCACCATCACCACAGTCACCATCATTACTTCCATCAACATCCTACTCCTTAATTCACCACCAATTCATCACCACCACCACAATCATCACTGCTACCCTCCTCGTCCTCCATTCTATCATCATCGCCTCACACGTCAGCACGCAAGGCTCTTATCGTCAATACTTACCCTCTTCTTCATCTTCTCCCGCATGAAAGGCTTGAACAGGTTGAAGAGGGCATCGAAAGCGCTGGGTGTGTAGACGTAGTGAACCGCCTTAGGTCGCAAGGGGTAGCCATCCTGTGGAGAAATTGAAGTTTATGATGATTTTTTTCCTCCTACCTTTCCTTTTCTTCTCTCTCGTTTTCTCTCTTTTTTTGTGGTTGCGTGTATTTTTTTTCACTGTCAGGGTATGTTTCATGCGAGCTTTATTTTCTACTTTCGTTTTTTTTATTATACTTTGTTTGAAAATCAGTGTTTTTTGTTTATTTTTTAGTTTTATATTTGTGTCTTCTCTACATCCCCGTCGTTTTCTCTGTTTATGCTACTCTTCGGTGCCTTCCCCTTTTTGTGTATTTGAGTTATTATCCTCCTTTCTCTTCCCCCCTTTTCTCTCTCTATTTTTCGCACTCCTGTGAAAAAAAAAAATCGCATTTCCTCCAAAAGTGGCTCCGCGTGTCTCTCTTTCCATGTCTCATTCCCTCATATTTTCCTTAAGTTATTCCTGCACTTCACCGTTTTTTGTGCGCACTTACCGCTCATTCACCTGTCTTGTGTCACCCATTTTTACCTGCCCTACCAGAATTTACCTGCTTGTCAGCCCACCACCAACCCACCACCAAGCCGCCACAAGTACAAACACCTTCCACTCTTATCCTCACCACTACCACCACAATTTACCACATACCATCACCACCACCACCTAGAACACACCTGCCAAGTCTTGAGCACGCGTTTGACGAGCGGAAGAGGAAGCGAAGTGACGTGAGCCAGAGTGAGGCCAGTCATGTCATTGGCCTGCACGATTCCCTTGATGGTGGTTTGTTCATCATCAAGGAAGAGCGCGTCGAATAACATGCCTGCAGCTTTGAAGAGGTCCTCGGGTCTGTCCGTGGCAGGGTTCCAGGCTCCCAGGCGGCCAAAGATGACCTTTCTCCCCTGCTGGTCGTAGCCTGGCAGGGGAACCATCAAACTAAGCCAGAAAGGGAAGAAAAGAGGGGAAAAATGGTGTCATGTGATGTGATGTGGTGGGCAGGGAACGATGATGGTAATGGTAATGGTAATGGTCTTTATGTGTGTGTGTGTGTGTGTGTGTGTGTGTGTGTGTGTGTGTGTGTGTGTGTGTGTGTGTGTGTGTGTGTGTGTGTGTGTGTGTGTGTGTGTGTGTAATTCACCTCGGTCGTCTGCTGGTCACCCAGCCAGTCTTCCCCATTACGGAGCGAGCTCAGAGCTCATAGACCGATCTTCGGGTAGGACTGAGACCACAACACACTACACACACCGGGAAAGCGAGGCCACAACCCTCGAGTTACATCCCGTACCTATTTACTGCTAGGTGAACAGGGCTACACATTAAGAGGCTTGCCCATTTGCCTCGCCGCGCGTGCACTCAACCCGGCCCTCTCGATTGTGAGTCGAGCGTGCTAACCACTACACTACCCGGTGTGTGTGTGTGTGTGTGTGTGTGTGTGTGTGTGCATGTGTGTATAAGTGTGTGTGTATGTGTGTGTATATGTGTGTGTAATTTCAAAGCGCTGTGTTCAGGGAGGATTAAAGGGGGCTCAATTGGAATCCTTATAACTCCAATACGTCCCTGGTGTGAAAATAAAGAATACAAAGCAAATTCTGAAAATAGATGACAGGAAATCCAACAGTAAACAATAATAAATACATAAATAAGTAAATAAATGGAGAAGAGGAAAAGCATGATAGCAACGTTTACCAATCCATCAACTATTTTTCCAGACGCTTACGTTACCTGGCCTTGTATAAAGAGCATCAATTACGCAAAACAGCAGCGTGATACCTATCGTGAATTGGAATGAAGTTAAAGGGATGCTGTGAGCAAAATCTTTTACCACTTTGACTTCTGTATTCTCTCAGCTTTGATTAAATAGTATGGGAGCTTAGAATTTTACTTATAAATAACCAGGTTTTTGTTCTTAATCAAATGTTCCGATGGCTTATCTCAACCACGTTTTATAGGCTCTAGTGAAAATTATTTTATGTTTCCAAATATATGTTTAAGATTTTAGTGATAGTTTAGTAAAGGTTCTACTCAGTCAGTAAGGGAAAACACCATTGGGAACCTGATTAATCATCTGAGAAAACTGATCTGGAGAAAACTGAAGCCCTTAAGATTCCTCCAGTCCCTGAATTATTATTACCTCTTGAATTGTCTTTTTTTTTTCGTTATTTACGTTTAGGATTACGGAAATGAAATAACAAAACACGTACTGTTGATAATCGAGGAGTTAGAGAGAACTTACTTCATCTTAAGAATTGACTTTCGTTTTGGATAAGGTAATAATGAAGAAAACTCTCCTTAACATTACCTGTCAAGGAGTAAAGGGAACTTACTCACCCCTTCTTAAGAATCGACCTCAGTTTTGGATCAGAAGGGTCACGGCCTTGAAACATGTCCGGATTAGCGCCCTTGGAGGAGTAGTAGACATCGAGCTTTGCCTTGGTCTTCTCGAGGGAGTATTTACACCCACGAAGGTAGCGGAGGATGGTGGTGCGGTCTGTGTGCAATGACATACATAAGAGCAGATGAGCATCAGAGTAGGTGAAAGAAACGGATAGGCCTACACGTGGCTATTTCTAAAGAAGTAACGTATATCCTCCTCTTCTCCTTGTTCATAAAGGTTTCCAGTCTATTAAAGCTCTCTATTCCCTCGGTACTAACAGTGTGAGTACTAAGTCTATTTCTGTCATATCTCTCTCTCTCTCTCTCTCTCTCTCTCTCTCTCTCTCTCTCTCTCTGTGCGACATGAAGTACCCGTGTGTGTGTGTGATGTGGAGTTTGAAGTGCTACTGTAAAAAGTTGTTGGCGTCAGAAGTTAGTTACAATGCGTGCTGTGTGTTCTCTGTGGCTGCGAGGGCATGTTGAGTTGTGCTAAGTGCTGGAGGTTAAAGGCCCTTTGTATTGCGTTGAGCGTCAGATAAAACGAAGGCTTAGGCAACGCGTGATGTAACGAATGTAGATGTAAGACATAAAATAGCTGGTAGGTCTACACTTCTGTTGGGTGGAGTGTTATCAGGGAGACAGAAATAGATCCGTGATTGTTCTATTTCTATACAACAATAATGGTTGAATAATAAAAGAAATAATGCCTTGGAGTTAGATTAATTTAGTTTTGCACAGAGAGAGAGAGAGAGAGAGAGAGAGAGAGAGAGAGAGAGAGAGAGAGAGAGAGAGAGAGAGAGCACTATGCCATACTCTATAAAGAACAAAGTGACAAAATTCCATAAAGTCTCCTCGCTATAGATTCCCCTCTTCAAAGTTTTTAAGCCTCACACACAACAACAATGGAACACAGGTATGCACGCAGTCTGCCTCTCTGCACCCTATCCCTTTCCAAGTTTCCAGCAACCTGACATTTTAGTCTTCACAGTCACAACCCGATACACTACCAACACTTAAAATTGTTCTTATCGATTAATTAAACTAACAAACCAAGCGGCTAAAGTGTATTATTATTATTATTATTATTATTATTATTATTATTATTATTATTATTATTATTATTATTATTATTTTGATTGGAATGTAGATTTTTCACTGATTTCTTCTTAATCCCTTCATTAGTGGGACACGTTTTTACCTTGAATTAGTGTACGATTAGATAATTTTATTGACATTATGGAGGTCAGAAGATTAAAGGCCAATTTTCACTATTTCAGTCTCCAACATAAATTTCTGAAGCTGTATACAATCACCAAATGATAAGCAGAATGAATATGGAAACGCGTCATGGTACTCAAGGGGCTAAGTTAATTGAAGTGGTCAGATCCAAACTTACTATATCATACTACTACGCTATATTTCCAGAAGATACTATCGGTAGAGAAGTGAGTGGTCGAGGAGTTTAAGCCTCTTCATACTTGTGTTATTTTTGTCTTGGTGAAATTAGTTAGGGGCAGTAAAGGAGGTTTCAAGACGCAAGGAAATTTTGAATAACTCTTTTGACTAATTATTTTTAGGGGAATAGCACCTTTAATATAGCTTCTTCTTTTTTCATCCATTTACATACATTCTCTCTCTCTCTCTCTCTCTCTCTCTCTCTCTCTCTCTCTCTCTCTCTCTCTCTCTCTCTCTCTCTCTCTCTCTCTCTCTCTCTCTCATAAAGCAACGCATTCGGTCAACGCACTCACCTGTCCTGGCGTTGAGGCCGTGCTGTTGAAGTAGCCACTGCCTCACTGCCTCAATATCCCTCTCCCTTTGCGCCGGCTCCTCCCCCAGCTCCTCCTTCGCTAACCTGTCCATCTTCGCACTCCGACAGCCCTCCTCCGTGCTGGGCATTCCGGGAGGCAGGGGAAGTTTGGCACGAGTAACAAGAGTCGTGCAGAGTAGAAAGAAATACTGAAAGGAAAATAGTGAGATAAAGTGGTATTAGTTATGAGATGTTGCGTTTTGTTATGTGAGTCGTGAGTGATATTGTTGTTGTGGATTTTCTTTTATAATGTTTCTGTTAAGTTGTTTGGCTTGTCAGGGAAAAGTTGGTGTGGTGATGGTTGAGGTGATATGAGTAGAAAAGGAATGTTTGATGTTAAGTTATTGATTCAGTGGTGTTGAGTTATTTATTGTCATGTTATCCCTTACCTAATCCTTTTACTGCTTGATAACTTTTTTTTTTTCCATTATCAGAAAGTGGTCTTGTAGCATGTAGGTGGTAAAAGATATATGACAAGACTGGCATAGGCAACATTCTCAGGGTCAGTGGTGTAGGATGCAAGAAATAATGTGTTCAAGCTTGCTAAACTTAGATTTTAGAAAGCAATGAAGAGCGATCTGTTTCCAATTAGAGTGGTGAATGAATGGCATAGACTCAGTAATTAGGTTGTTATCGCTGAGTCATTAGGGAGTTTTAAAAGATTAGACGCATTTATGGATGTGGATGAAAGGTGGATATAAATAAAATTGTTTCATTACAGAGACTCCCACATGTAAGTTTGACAATTTCTTACACCAGTTCTTATTTCTTATGATATTAAAGTTTTACATCACCTTTTAGATCCAGTTATTTCATGCAAGTCTCTCTAAAATTTAAATAAACTCTACAAAAGATAGATAAACCAAGACAGAAAGAAAAGTTAATAGATAACCTCCAATTCCTCCTCCCTTCTAAATGGTCTTATAAATAATTCCAAAGTGCACTGAGTAAAGACTGCCAAAGAAAAGATTCATTACATTGTCTCTTGATTGGTATGTGAAATTACTCTGTATGTGATGAAGTGCACTAGTTGTTTTGTCGCAGTTGTGGTGTTGAGCATGAGATTTGTTAGTGTTTGAATGAGTTGTAAGTATTGTAATCTGTATACATGTACGGTGGTGTGTGGTGAAATTTTGAATATCTTAAATTGAGATAGTTACCCCAGAACTCTCCCTTAGCATTCGTTTTCTGTCATTAATGCTGTAAACACACACACACACACACACACACACACACTCTCTCTCTCTCTCTCTCTCTCTCTCTCTCTCTCTCTCTCTCTCTCTCTCATTAGTTACTGCTGCTCATTGTCCTCCTTCTATCACCACCATCACAACCACCACCTCCTACTTCTACTACTACTTCTACAATTACGTATGTACATGTGCATCACCGTTACTACTGATAATGCTGCCACACTCAACCTTTGACCTCGGTGTGAGAGTTGCTTGTTATCTTCATTCATTGTTCTCATGAAACTAAACTGTATTATCTTTTCCTAAAACGAATCATCTATTCTCTTAAAGCTAAACCATCTACCCACTTTAAACGAAATAATACTCGATAACACACACACACACACACACACACACACACACACACACACACATTAGATAACTTCTCTTTCTTTCTTTCGATCGGTATTAAGCTTTCTGTTGATTTTATTGGTTTTCGTATGGAATAGTTATACGTATATTTATTATTATATATCATATTAATCTACATTAGGAGCAAATATTTCGTACATATAAGTTCATACTGTTCGAACTCTCTCTCTCTCTCTCTCTCTCTCTCTCTCTCTCTCTCTCTCTCTCTCTCTACCTTTAATTCGCTGGTGTGCTGGATTGCCTGGCAGGTCCTGAGTTAACAATCTCTCCACCTTTGTTACTGACAGTGAGAAAAACACTGGAAAAGAAGTCGAACCTCCACTGAAACTCGGTAGGAAGGAGCTTAATTGTGGCGAGCAGAAACAGCAAAGTGGTGAGTGTGGTGATTCTTTGTGGTTGTGGTGGTGATAGTGGTTGTATGAGTGTAAATAGTGATGATAGTGGTGAGGGAGGGAGGGTGTATGTACTATGTACGTGTGTTGTATTGCTGAAGGGATTGGATGGACGCCTTGCTCTGAATGATGTGGCAAGTAATGGGTCTGTGTTATCTCGTGTCAATATCTAAGTTGATAACTGTGACGCCCACTGATAAGCCTTAAATGTGGTGTGACGTACGCATCATTACCATCACCATCGTTATCATCGTTACTATATGTTATTTATTTATTTATTTATTTTTTCCTCCTTTTTTGTTTCTTGTCTTCTTCTTCTTCTTCTTCTTCTTCTTCTTCTTCTTCTTCTTCTTCTTCTTCTTTTCTTCTTCATATTGTTATTCTTCTTCTTCTTCTTCTTTATTATTATTATTATTATTATTATTATTATTATTATTATTATTATATTATTATTATTATTATTATTATTATTATTATTATTATTATTATTATTATTATTATTATTGTTATTATTATTATTATTATAATTATTATGAATATTGATCCTGGCATACTAACAAGTGTTCTGAAATGCCCACTCAAACTGGTGAAGTGCTGAGGGTTTCCAGAGTATAAGAATTTCAGTGCCAGTTTTCTTGTATGTACTTGTTCTATTCTACTGTTTACATGTATATTCTTATTAAAAAAAAAAAAAAAAAAAACCCAGGCTGGAGTAAGAAATACATGGAAGGAAAAAGGTGAACTATTTTGATATTCTGGAAAAGCATTAATCTCCAAAAAAAAAAAAATAAATAAATAAATAAATAAAATAATAATAATAATAATAATAATAATAATAATAATAATAATAATAATAATAATAATAATAATAATAATAATAACCTGACATTTTTTTTTTCATTTTTATTACTCACGTCTATACCAAGGTAGAGTTTTGTCAATAGTACGTGCTTTCTTTCAATATTTACATATGTATACACGTGTTCTATTCCACTTTTTTTCTAGATATGGAGTACTTCCCCAAGTTATCTAGAATAATGTATCCTTACAGTAGCAACAGTGATAGTGGTTGTATGAATGAAGATAACCGTGAGTTAGGTAATGGTCCAAAGCAGGTCATTCTTTAGCAGGATACAGTACGTAGACGTGAGTACAGAGTCTGCTATAGCATTGTCATTGTTGACTTCTAGAACACTGAAGATTCATTTGCATGGTTTAGTAGCGACTATATACAACGTTGATTTTCTCTCTACTTAGCGTCTTAACTATTTAATCAATTCTTTCACTAACACTAAAACACTGAGCAAAATCTCAACATTGAAGCATCTACAGGAAAAAAAGAAAAGAAAATAGACAAATAAATGTATAGATTTTCAAATCTCTATTCGGTGTAGAATAAAGAAAAAAAATAAGTGAATTGCAATTGAGAAACAACCAAGGAGGTTGAATAAGGAAAAGCAGAATGATGTCACAAAGGTGAAGCCGACGCGCTATTGGTCCGCTGCTGCCTTACCCCCTTACATCCATACATTACCAGCCGAGTCCAAGTTGCGCTCCTCGTTTTCCGTCTTAGTTCATATTTCGAGACTGCCTACCATATATGTGACCATAAAAGGCTCCTAATAGTTGTGGCATACGGTGACACGATTATTTGGACGGGAAATCATACATGCAAATGAAATAATATAGGGTTTTCAGCTTCGGTGGACTTGAGTGAAAGGTGGAAGCTATCTCTGGGGCACGTGTATAGCTGGACCAAGTCATGTACACATGTAAATATACATGTTCATATAGATGTGGACATGTAAATATACATTTGCATATAGATAAAGGATAAACAAACTGTATGTCAGATGAAAGTTGGCCTGAATGTTGATTTTTCTTGGTGTATTAATTACCTAACAGATGATCTCAAATACCGTATAGGTCTCTCTCTCTCTCTCTCTCTCTCTCTCTCTCTCTCTCTCTCTCTCTCTCTCTCTCTCTCTCTCTCTCTCTCTCTCTCTTTACAGCTTTTATTCAGAATGATATGTGATTTTGTGATTTAAAGTCACTGTACATTGAAAAAGCATCAAATCACTGAAACGTTACTTCACTGTTTTTCCTTGTCATGCAATAAACAAAAAGCAATCTTCTTACCATAATTTCTCCTGGAAATCCCTGGTGTATTTCTATCATTATTGTACGAGTAGCTATTTGGCATTAGCACCATTGATAAAGGGTCTACATGAAAAGGTTAGGAAACTATAATGTGGTTTATATAAGTCAAACCATCAGTTCTTTCTTAGTTTTAGACTAGTTGCTGCTGCTGCTGCTGCTGTACATATATATATATATATATATATATATATATATATATATATATATATATATATATATATATATATATATATATATATATATATATATATATATATATATATATATGCCAATGAGCTCTGAAAATATTATCTTTGGAATAATTATCTCTAATATGGGAAAGACAAGTGATGGATTAGTACGAGAGATATCATACACTACTTCCTGTTCCTATGCTGCTGGTGCCAGTCGGTCCTGAAAAAAAATCGGCAATTTCCCATTTCTTAATACGGGAGAGGCCAATATTTTGGGGGTGAGTTGCCGATCGTAAGCTCTGCCCACCGCCTCATAAGCTCCGGGGTCAGTTCGGTGGTGATGGTAGTGTTTCTCTTTTACTTCTTTTTTTTTAGTACAACAGGATAGGCGCTTGCCGTCTCTTTGATCTAACCTCCTTGAAAACAACTTAGCAAATAGGAGGTTAAGGGACATCAACAATAAGATGAGCGTCTGAAAAGTTGGTGGTAGATAAATGAATAAGAAGCAGCATCAAGTTCAGAACAGTGTCAGGAAGGGAGCAGGTGGCCATCACAGCGACACTCCCACAGTGACGCCACCTCAGAATATTCCCAATGACAAGGTATCTCGACATTATCAGGTTGACTCAGAGCCTTACTCCGTCTAGATAGAGTCAGCTATATCCACGGAGTCATTCAATCCCTCGACCACTGCAACCTTCACTGGGTTCCGTAAAGGAAAACATGATATCTTCTATAAATTTTAGCTCAATGTATGTTAAAATCACGTTAATGCACGTGGAGAGAGTTGAAAGAGGAGAAAGGAATGGAGGCTGTCGGTGTGCAAGGAAGGAGGAATGGATTTCCAAATTTCTAATCTCTCTCTCATCTATTCCTCCTTCCTTCCACACCGACAGCCTTCACTTCTAATTCCTCCTCCTTTGTTCTCTTCCTTTTGCACTTCCTCCTCCTCTTACCACCACCATCACTACCACCACCACCACTACTACTACTACTACTACTACTACTACTACTACTACTACTACTACTACTACTACTACTACTACTACTACTACTACTACTACTACTTACATGCTAACATTAACTTACATGATGGTCCTTCCTCTTCTTCTTCTGCTGTTGGTGATGCTTGTTTGCGGTGTTTGTATTCCTGTTCTTCCTCTGCTGCTGTCGCTTCTTCCTCCTCCTGACCCTGACAACTACATGGGTCATCTAACTGACTAACTAACCTAACCTAACCTATCCTATCTTATCAATGCTTGAGTCAGTCAGGAAGAGGAAGGACCATCATGTAAGTTAATGTTAGCATGTAGTAGTAGTAGTAGTAGTAGTAGTAGTAGTAGTAGTAGTAGTAGTAGTAGTAGTAGGAGGAGGAGAAGGAGGAGGAGGAGGAGGAGGAGGAGGAGGAGGAGGAGGAGGAGAAAGGGAATAAGACGGAGAAAGGACAAGGAATTAAAAATGAAGGCTGTCGGTTCGGAAAGAAGAAAGAAAGAGCTATAGGAATGGATGATATGTTTTTGTTGCTCTCTCTCTCTCTCTCTCTCTCTCTCTCTCTCTCTCTCTCTCTCTCTCTCTCTCTCTCTCTCTCTCTCTCTCTCTCTCTCTGGGTGAGTGAGTGAGTGAATGAGTGAGTGAGTGAGTAAGAGAGAGAGAGAGAGAGAGAGAGAGAGAGAGAGAGAGAGAGAGAGAGAGAGAAATAAACAAAAAAACAGAGAAAGGCAAACAGACGAATAAACAGACAGACAGAGAGACAGTGGGAGAGAGAAGTGATCAGTGGATTAGTTGAGTTAGAGCCACGTAAGAAAAAACCAAAACAAAAAAACAAGCACACAATGACCAAGAGAACAGACAGGAAGAGAGACAGGAAGGGAGGCAGACGGATAGACAGAGGACTAGAACACCACCATCACTGACTGATAAAATGATTCACCCCACGCACTTTTTAATTTCCCGTAAACCCGCGACGCTCACTTTCCTGCAAATGTGAATGCGGGGAAAAAAAAAAGAAAAGATACACATGTCAGCCAGATCGCAGTTGATATGGATGTTCTCTCGTTAATATAGAAAAACCCTGTGCCGCTCCAGGTTAGTGTGGCTTCAGTAACTAAGTGTAATATGTAACGACTCAGTGTTCTCCCTCCCAAATTTCACAGACTGGCAAAAAAAAAAAAAAAAATGAATTGAGTAGGGAAGACATCTGAGAGAGAGAGAGAGAGAGAGAGAGAGAGAGAGAGAGAGAGAGAGAGAGAGAGAGAGAGAGAGAGAGAGAGAGAGAGAGAGAGAGAGAGAGAGAGAGATTACACACTGATCTCTCTCCCTCTCAATAATAAAATGAGCGTGTGAAAAGTTGTTGATAGATAGATGAATAAAAAGCAGCATTAAGTTCATAACAATGTCAGGGAGGGAACAGGTGGCCATCACAGCGACACTCTCACAGTGACGCCACCTCAGAGTATTCCCAGTGACAAGGTATCTCGGCATTATCAACATGACTCAGAACCTTATTCCGTCTAGATAGTCAGCTTTATTCACGGAGTCATTCAGTCTCTCTTGAAGACTTCAGATATCTTCATATATAATATTTTTATCCCTTGTGTCTATAATGGTTGTCTTTAAATTTTAATTCAGTCAATGCTAAAATTACATCAATGTTCGTTTTCTTTGTTGGAGTGAGTTTTAGTTGGTGAATAGAAGGGAAAACAATAGCAATTTGGACACTGAAAAATATAGGAGTACGTTTCTTCAAATCTCATTGCACATCACTGAGCTTCAGGTCAACATATTAATGAATTTCAGATTAGTAAATGTTAGTAAATATACACAACCCAGCATCCTATCTCTTACACATGGCTATATTTCACTGTTCGAGATTGCTTGAGTAAATATAAAGAAAGTATATATCGAAAGAAATTTGTAATTTTAGACATTTTATTTATAGAATATACAGAGAGAGAGAGAGAGAGAGAGAGAGAGAGAGAGACTTAATAAATTCTCACAATATCCTGCACGGTACAACAATTAAAGCAAGGAACACACAATGAGTCACTAACCAAAATGACTAAGAAACAAAACACTTCACAATGCTCCGAGGCTCCCCAATGAACCTCGGACTGAAGCACTGAACAACACACCGGCCTACACAACACTGCACAAACACACACTGCTCTATAAAACACTATATATATCATAACAAACGCTAACTCTAAAAAGGAGGGAGGATGTGCGGTATGATGAGGCGCTTAATGGCGGGGAGTTTACATGGAACGAGATGCATGAGGGGCTTCGAATCCGGGCATAAGTTTGTATCCGGGTCCGGTTCACCTCAGCGGTTGTTCTATTAATTCCCGGTTCTCGTCAAGCCAGGCCAGGATCCGCTTCTCCGTGTCTCGTCGTTCCTCATCCGGCTGTGTGGGAGAGAACGAAGTGGTATTTAAGTTAAGGTATTTCTCCATCTCTTCATTATTTACTGTGTTTGATTCAAGATCCCTGTTTCGTCTTCCCTCAGTCAGTTCGGTAAGTAAATATTCAGTTGCTGTGAACGGTAACGTGCTGCAGATGTAAATGAAGTACTGGTATTTGAGTGAAGGTACTCGTATTTCTTTACTTCAATTATTGAATATGTTAGATGCGAGGTGATCCACTCACCAGAATATTTGTCTTGGTGTTGAAAGTGTAAGTTACGTTAGAATAGAAGAAAGGAGGAGAAGAACAAGGGAACTCGTTGTATGAATGAAGATACGAGGAAGAAGAGTTCAGGAGGGGAGATTTTGAGGAGTGAGTGGAGGAAGCCTTACACGAAATACAGAAAAGGGAAAACATTCAAGCCGTGACGCAGTATTGTACTTTATAGCATTGATATTACTACTAGTTATGCTAAACTTTGAAGAACATGATATCTTAGGACTGTTGTTGGAAGTGTAATGCGGAACAAGGAAGCACTGGTTCTCAAATATGTTGGATAAATAGAATGAACTCATTAATCAGATGGTTAGCGCTGAGTCGTTAAGGAGCTTTAAAAGAAAATTTCGTAAATAAATTATGGATGAAAAAGTTGGCTGGAAATAGGGTAGGCATATTTCATACAGGGACTACCACGTGTGGGCCTGATGGCTTCTTTGTAGCTTCCCGTATTATGTTCATATGTTGTATGTGTTTTTTTTTTTTCTAAGTTGCCAGGACTGTGTCCAAGGACACCAAAACTAGAAATAATATACCAGCCGCTGAACAAAAATAAATAGCCATTCTTACGTAAACAACCTCAGAATAAAATGGAAAATCGGAAGTAGCTTCCAGGCGTTTCACTTACAAATGTAATTTGATAAAAAAAAATAATAATAATCAGGTATAGCATGTTATAGAAGTGATATCAGCTGTCATCCTTACCTTGGGGATGATGAACGCTCCTTCTGTGTACTCCGCCACCACGTTCTCCTGCTGTGGAGTGAGCGGCGTCTTGGTGAGGCGGGGATGGAAGCCGGTGATGTCAGCCCGGTACTCTGTCTTGTGCACGTAGCCGTCAGAGCCCAGGAGACCGTACTCGCCGACCTTGGTATGATTCTCCAGGCAGCGTTCCCAGTGGTAGTTCATTCTGGCAGAGCAGAAAGTGGTTGTGTTGAGTCACGGCGGTTGAAAGACTAGTAAAGCAGAGAAGCAAGTAAAGAAATGTTTGGATTAGGATTAGTTGAAGCTCCGTGCCTTCAACTTGTCATGTCATCGTTTTCTTTGAGTTGAGAATGATGTTTTTTTTCTGTGAAGACCTTGCTGACGTTGTGTGTTTATGTGCACTCAAGTAATCTCCAATATTGAATCATGAGCTGTTGTCTCTATTTTCTTTTATTTAGTATATCTATATTTTTTATGCGTAACGGGGGTTTATTATATCGGAAGTAACACTATTTAAAAGTTAACATGATTTATTTTTGTGTGTGTATATATTTATATATCTATCTATCTATCATAGACTATATATATATATATATATATATATATATATATATATATATATATATATATATATATATATATATATATATATATATATATACACACACACACACATTGTAACCTAACCTTAACATATACGTCACTTAACATATATGTCACCAAATATACTCAAACCAAAAAATGATAGGAAAAGATCAATATTTTGTATGTTCCATCATCTTTTTGTGTGTTGCTGATGACTTTTCTTAGCACTCATGCTAAGAAAGGACTTGTGTTTGTGGTCCGTAATCTCTAAAAGCTTCAATCTGTTATCGGGACTGTTTTATAAGGCCACATAGGCGATTAATCTTGTCTTTAAGACTATTTTCCATATTGGCGACGAGGAATCATAGTTTGATTATCACCAGAATTATGAAAGCACTCTGCGAAACCCCCAAGTAACTTCCACCGGCGCCTGTTAAAAGGTGAATTCGTATTTTTTTATATTTTTTTAAGGACAGTTGGATTGCCAGTCTAATCCGTTCTTATCTCACTTGGTGTTGTAGTAGAAGAAGTAAGGACATCCTCCTGCTGGCGGCGGTAGTTCTCCCAGCAGGTCCTTGCTCACCACTGGTCCGGGAACTGGTGGTGGGGTGGTGGTGGTGGTGGTAGTGGTGGTAGTTGTGGTGGTTGGGATCCTAACTGTTCGTAACTTGGGATAGAATCCATTTTCATTGGCTCTGTGTGAAAAAAAAAAAAATCAAATGTTAAAATGGAAATTGTGCCTTGAAAATGTTGTAGTTGTATGATATACAAGTATATCAGGTTTATTTTCTTTGTATACCCATTCCTTGCACTTATATGTAGACTGTGCTAATTACGAACACTTCAAAATGCAAGAATGTTACCAGTTAACATAGCAAATGAATACACGGTTTGGTAGAAGTGTATTTGATAGTCTGTTTGTATTTGCATGTACTGCTTGCGTTTATTTAGAATGTTAGCATTACTAACACTTAATTAACACTGTAAGGAAGCTACCATTTAACATACAAAACCTAATCCACAAACTATTAGTGTGTAACTGTAAATTGTCATCACAAAAAAATAAATGAAATAGTATTTGCGTAGAAAACTTGCCAAAGTCTTAACGTTGACGCAAAGTATTAGTCATTATAGTCAGGAGAAAACGATTATAAACACTGTCCAACAAATAAATAACCTTGTAAAAGATGGGAGGCAATTATAATCAAGAGAGAGAGAAAAAAAAAGCTTACACAATAATATACATAATAAATCTCCAACCATTAACCTTGCAGTAACACATAATTACAACCAGGAAGAAAGAAAAAACAACAATGAGCTTCGGGGGAGGTGAAGTGAAAGGATGAGCCTGCTTAGCCTCATGCATGTGCTTGTGCTGTGTAATGCTCAACCTCATGACTCGCCTCACTCTTACACTTCTATTCAGGAACGGTCTACTCTCTCACCACGACTATTTTTAAAGGCCATATAGATGATTTATCAGGTTTTCATAAGAGCATAAGAACACAAGAAAATGAGAGATGCTGCAAGAGGCCACCAATCTTGTTTTAAAGCTCCCTATTGACTGACCGCTAACAACCTGATTACTGAGTTCGTTCCATTCAGTAACCAATTTATTAGAGAACCAATTCATTCCCATTTCTTTCTTGAATCTAAATGTTTCAAGCTTGAACCCATTATTCCTGGTTCTATCCTGACTTTCGTACGCTTATGGCCCCCCCATACTTCTGTCAGGTCCCTTCTAAACATAAGTCTCTGTATGGAATGCAAATTTAACGCGTTTCTCTTGTTGATAACGCAAATTCCTCGTTAATCTGTCTCTAGAAACGTAAAAACAGCAATGAAAAGCCGTGTAAATTCATCTAGATCTGTTTGAAAGTAGTGGAGGTGTTACGCAGAAATGTTTTTCAATACGGTCCCTACTCTCTTCTACTCACTCCTACTTACACATAGGTAACGATGCGCCTGTAGCCATCAGGACCATCCCAATAGTACTCGCCCTTCTTGGAGCCGTCAGGGAGGCCGGATTCCGTGTGGCCGTGCGTGGACGTGGTGTAGCCGAAGGTGTACGAGGGCTTGGGCTCAGTGTCATCTTCCTCCTCCTCGATAAATGTTGGGCCAGGCTGCAACTGCTTAGCCTGGGGCGCCTCTGTTGATTGATGGATTGGTTAACTGGCCGCTCATGTGATTGGTGTCGTATTATTCAGCGTTACCTGTTTCCTGTTCCTACCTGTTGTGATGGAATTGTCCACGATAGGCTGCAGTTTAGGCACGGCGGTGGTGGAGGTCGTGGTGATGAGGGGGCGTGGCGTTGTGGTGGTGGTTGTCCTTTCAGTGATGGTTGGTCTCGTGGTTAGTGGTCGTCTTGTGGTTGGTGGTTGTCTAGTTGTAACTGGTCGTCTCGTGGTTGGTGGTTGTCTTGTGGTAACTGGTTCAGGGAAAGTAACAATAAGATTTCCTTAGATATAAATAAATGAATGAAGAAATAAAGAAATTTATCAATAAAGTATGTCCGAAAATTTCACTGTCACGGAAATGAAACAGCAAATCTTGAACGAAACTTAAAGAAACATGACACATAAACAGAAAAGTGCTCAGGAAAAATTTGCAGCAGGAATAGTTAGTGTACATATATTCCATTGTATTTATTTTCCTACACAGATGATCCATATCCATCTACTTCGTGTCCTCTCCAGTAACACACGTGAACGCTCCTCAAGACACCACACATTGGATTTAGGACTCACTGACGTAACCGCAATCCTTTTTATTGCTGCCCAGGACTCTGTAGCCTCTCACAGGATGCGCCTCGTAGGATACCACATGCAGGCAACCGTCGGGCGTCCTAAAGCCATATTCCCCTCGCGTCAGACCATCATTTTCTGCCAAATTAGAAGGAATAGAGTGTTAAGGAGTGTGTAGGTAGGTTTATAGAACATGTGTTAGGGTGAAGGAGGGTGAAAGTTTAGTCCATCGCTTTATAAGGTTCAATAAAGGCTGTGAATGATTTGATACGAGATCTTTTTTTTTTTTTATTCTATACGTTTAGTTAAAAATGTATTGATATTTTCGTATATGTATATTTTTTTCTCGACGAGTACTTTCTCTCTCTCTCTCTCTCTCTCTCTCTCTCTCTCTCTCTCTCTCTCTCTCTCTCTCTCTCTCTCTCTCTCTCTCTCTCTCTCTCTCTCTCTCTCTCTCTCTCTCTCTCTCTCTCTCTCTCTCTCTCTCTCTCCTCCTCACACACACACACACACACACACACACACACACACACACACACACACACACACACACACACACACACACACACACACACACACACACACACACACACACACACACACACACATGTACCTTTAATTTCTTGACGGAAGTGAGCCCCGGCGTGGAATCCCAGGTCAGGGCCGCCACCGACTGTCTGGCTGAACGCTGCAACCACCTCCACCAGCACCTGCAGGAGGGGTGAGATGGAGGCTTGGATAAGAGAGGTGGAGATAGGAATGTGTATTTCGTGAAGAGGCTGCCGCGTGTATGCCTCAGTGTTTTGTAGCTTCCTTTGTGTTCTTATCAGGGTGTGTTGAGAGAGAGAGAGAGAGAGAGAGAGAGAGAGAGAGAGAGAGAGAGAGAGAGAGAGATAATGATTTTTTGGTGTATTAGTGAGTATTTATAGCCGTAATATTTGGTGGAGGCTGAAGATTTAGAAAAAAAGTGAACGAGAGAGAGAGAGAGAGAGAGAGAGAGAGAGAGAGAGAGAGAGAGAGAGAGAGAGAGAGAGAGAGAGAGAGAGTACATTCTTGTCTGTGTTGTAATACACTTCACAGATTACAAACAAGGATAAAAGATACAACATTATTCAACCTGAACTCTCAGTCATCCACTCCATTCTCACCCTTATATCCTCTCACCGCAGTCTTTTTTTTTTTTCTTTCTCTTTACTCTGTGACCTTCGCTAATCTTCCCCTGTCACTGCGTCTTTTGTCCTTTCACTTCTAATGACAGTATGACACTCGTTATATCATTTTGGAAACCCTTCTGTGAATTTACTGAGTATAAAAGAAATTTCATGGACTAATAGGTTTATATTCCGCTATCTTTTCTTTTGTTGTCAATGTTTTCTTCAGCTCTACTCTGAAAGTCTGGCTACACCTTGACTACATTCAATTGGATTTTTAAGGATATTTTTTTTTATTGTTTTATTGACAGACTAACATCATTTCTATTTTTTTTCATTGTTTTATTGACAGACTAACATCATTTCTATGTTATTAACGACAGAAATACTCATGAGAACCCGGCTAATCATCTCAACTTTTTAGATAGTCATGTTGGGAGAACAAAGTGTTTCTGCTTATGGAGCCTTGCATCTCATATCATTTGAGCAGAGGTCGTAGCCAGCAGAGGGTTAACTTAAAACATTGTGTATTTCTTGCCATCCTTCATTCCTTTCATTGGTAAACTCTGGAACTCTGCTTACGTCTGTATACACCTTTCCTATGACTTGAACAAAGTCAGAATTGAATTATCTAGGCATTTTTGTAATTAAATTGTTCTTCATATTGGAAAAGATCTGTTTTATACATATATATATATATATATATATATATATATATATATATATATATATATATATATATATATATATATATATATATAATGTATTTTGTATAGAAGGAACAGTCTTAGCGGACCTTTTTTCCACTTTTGTACCCTTGACCGCTCTTCATGCGTAAGATATAAACAAGTCCGTCTCTTGCCACATTTTACATTCCACCAAGCTCCTTCGCTTCACCTCTGGTCTCTGTGCACCAAGCCCAGCATTCCACTTCCTCATCATCTCCTCACACATCCCTCGTTACCTCATTTTTTCCAACCTTCTTATCTCCCTCCTTCCACCATACCGTCACATCCTCACTGCCTCATAACCTTTTTCTTATCGTGCCGCCGTGTCCACCACTTCAATAACTCGTCGCTGCACTGCTTGGATGAGCGGGGCGTGGCGGGGACGCGATGGCATCAGTGTGGTTGTTTATTGCTGACTGGAGCTTTTGCGAGGCTGAGATTAAGAGTAATTGAAGCACGGAGGCCCGGAATGTCTCGTGTCGTGTTCTGATATGTAAATGTCTCTATCGTAAATAAAAAGAAATGTTAATGTGTATATATACGTTCGTATGCATGTAAGTGTCGCTAGATAGATAGGTATACAATGAATCACAAGCGAGTAATATTAAACGTTATGCTAATGTGTACGTTCGTGGGTATGCGTGTAGGTGGATAGCTAGGTGTGTTTATATGTAGTGTTTATAATGGTTCAAACAATGGGAAAATAATGATAGTGTGTGTGTGTGTGTGTGTGTGTGTGTGTGTGTGTGTGTGTGTGTGTGTGTGTGTGTGTGTGTGTGTGTGTGTGTGTGTGTGTGTGTAGGCATGTACGTATAGGTAGATGTATTTGTTAGCAACGTAAAAGTGACTCCTACGCGACTAATATGATAAGCAATACAAACACTCGACAACAAACACAAGACGGAAGCAGACAACACATTACTGTCGAATGATCATACCAAATCGAGCCGATATGTATAATCAAGCTAACAGACAGACTGTGCAGGTGAAGACGTCCTTGGAACTCGGTAACAGGAGGCCCTCAGACCCAGTGGCTAGTAGGGAACCGCGCACACCTGCCACGACATCCCGTCCCTTACCGTCCCTCATTACTCGGGAGGCAGAGGTTAAGGGGAAGGGCGAGGCAAGACGGGTGAGACGAGTGAGACAGGTGCAGTGGGGAGGAATTACAGGGAGCGGAGAGAGAGAGAGAGAGAGAGAGAGAGAGAGAGAGAGAGAGAGAGAGAGAGAGAGAGAGAGAGAGAGAGAGAGAGAGAGAGAGAGAGAGAGAGAGAGAGAGAGAGAGAGAGAGAGAGAGAGAGAGAGAGAGAGAGAGAGAGAGAGAGTAGACAGGGAAGTAAGTGAAGAGTGGATGGAGAGAGTGAGAAGGAGGCGTAAAGGGATGAAAATGCCCAGGCTGCAATTTACCTGCTCGGGAAATGATTAAGAGATGCTCAGATATAAACTGCAATGCATATAAGAAAGCACAAAAATATAGGATGAGAAACCTGAAAGGAAAAAGAGAGATGAGTTATTGAAAACTACACAGTAAAATGTTAAGGAATAGGAGTAAGAGTGGGATAAAAACCATAAGGACTTAGTCTGGAGAGGAGTCACCTTTGGGAAAGCAAGTGCAGTGACCAGGGGCAATATACCACGCGAGCAAGAAAGTTACTGCTTCGGGCGGCGGTCGGGAGGGTAGGAGTAAGTTACAGTAGGAAAGGTATGTGATGTGGGGGGAGAAATGCCGGCGGAGGTATGTAAGGTGCAAAGCGAATGGGGAAAGGTGAGGAAGGAAGGAAAAGCAAGGGGTAGAGGGTGTACGGAAGATGGACGCCTGGGGAGAAAATAAAGCAAAGTAAGGTGAAGGGAATGAAAGGAGATGCAGAAGGAAAGTGTGTGAAGGAAGAATACCGTGTAAAAATTAAAGATTTTAAAAACGAACGCCAAAAGGCAAAAATATATTAACGAAAATAACAACAGCAGGTTATGAAGTTATGTAGAAGAAAATAATGGATTTAGGTAAAGACGAGAGGCAAATTCAGAAAGAAATACAGTATAGAACAGATCAAAATTCACTAAGGAACCCAAACACTTAAGATGATAGAAGTTATGTAGGACTGATATATGATGTATACTCGAGGAAAGAAATAAAGACAAAAGCATGCAGACCAAATACAAATCAAAGGAATGAGTAGTGTAGAAGATTGGACTAGAAAAAATAAATAATTAGGTAGGTAAGTAAGAATAATAGCAGTAAAGGTTAAAGAAGAGAAGTAATAGATGTTAACTTCAGAAGGAAAGAATTTTGAAATGAGAGAAGGATACAGAGTGAATAGAAATCAGGAGTAAAGCTAAGGTAAACCAGAATGGATTAACAAAGATAATAAAAGTGATCTTACAGTAAGAATTGGGCCAGTTATAGGATAAAGGAAGGAAATAATTTAGAAAAGAGGAGATGCAGAAAAAAATTGCAAGAGAAAGCTGAAATAATGCAGAAAAGATGAGGGAAGAGAATAAATGAGCTTTGTAGAAGAGAGTAAGACATGTGGAAAAATTATGATAACTTTGAAAGGAGGGAAAGCAGAAAAGACATTTGCAAGAGGAAAATAAAGGAATCAAAGGTAAAATAAGCGAGGATAGTAAATAAAGAGGAAAATATGTGAATGAGTAAAACACTAAAGAAAAAAATGAAGGGGAACAGAAAAGTAAAAATAAAATAGATTAACTAGAATTATAAGATGAAAATAGACGAAAAGAGGAAACTGAAATAAACATGTAAAACAAGAGAAGAAGAAATACAAAACTAAAAGAGGAAAGTAAATCTAAAAAGAGGATCGAAACATAAAAATAAGAAAACTGAAAACACTAAATAAAAGAAGAATGAAAGAATGAATGAAAGAAGAAAAGAGGAGGGAAAGCAGAAAAGGGGAAACCGAAATAAGCCAGAAAATAAGAAGAAAAAAAAGAATAGAACAACTAGATGAGAAAAAGTAAATTTAAAAAGAGGGAAGGGGGAACTCATGCCGTGGATCACTCCGGTATCGCAGCTCAGTCTTAAGGGCTCGTAAAGACCCAAGACCCAAGACCCAAGATGAGGTGATAATTAAGCTGAACAACAAGCGCCAACAAGCAACTTAGTATTGAAGGGCGCTTGTATATCCCGTGCAGCGAAGAGTGAGTGTGTGTTTATGGAAGGCAATACTCTCTCTCTCTCTCTCTCTCTCTCTCTCTCTCTCTGGGTATGACGTTGACCTGCCTCAAGGGAAGATTACTGCGGTTAAGAGCAGAGAAAGCGCGTTTTACTCTCTCTCTCTCTCTCTCTCTCTCTCTCTCTCTCTCTCTCTCTCTCTCTCTCTCAGACCATTAAATATACGTTAAGATATATATATATATATATATATATATATATATATATATATATATATATATATATATATATATATATATATATATATATATATATATATATATATATATATATATATATATATATATATATATATATATATATATATATATATATATATATATATATATATATATATATATATATATATATATATATATATATATATATATATATATATATATATATATATATATATATATATATATGACAGGTGTTATGGACAGGTTTGACAGGAGAAGGACAGAGAGAGAGAGAGAGAGAGAGAGAGAGAGAGAGAGAGAGAGAGAGAGAGAGAGAGAGAGAGAGAGAGAGAGAGAGAGAGATAGGAAAGAGAAAGGAAATGAGTCAGGAAAAGAATTGAAAACAGATTAACAAAGCA
This sequence comes from Portunus trituberculatus, assembly GCF_017591435.1. Taxonomy (NCBI): domain Eukaryota; kingdom Metazoa; phylum Arthropoda; class Malacostraca; order Decapoda; family Portunidae; genus Portunus; species Portunus trituberculatus. The sequence continues at coordinate 9,217,113 of NC_059278.1, read as the reverse complement.
CAAAAGAGAGTAGAGATGAGAGAGAGAGAGAGAGAGAGAGAGAGAGAGAGAGAGAGAGAGAGAGAGAGAGAGAGAGAGAGACATACAAGTAGCTATTTCAAATAAAAAGAAAACGGATACCAGACACAAACACGCACTCACACACGCACTCACGCACACACTACATACAGGCACCACTCATTAACTATAAGGGTATACTGACACATGCATACACACATACACACACTCATTGGTATACACACGCACTCTGCATCCGGGAGTGGGAGGTCAAAGCCGGCGCCAGATAAACCCCCTTTGTAGATTCTCCTCACAAACGTGGCAGGAGGAAGACAATGAGGAGGAGGAGAAAGAGGGGTAGTAGAAAGAATAGAAAGAAGAAAAATAGTACTAGT
>NC_059278.1:9199221-9209221 GCF_017591435.1 Portunus trituberculatus | reverse complement strand
GTTCTCTTTCTTCTTGGCGAGTCTCTAAAATTAATACCCGTTTTCTTTGTCAATTCGTCTTGCAGGAGTTACTAAAATTGGTAAATGTGTGGCATGCTTGTGCAATTCATTTCATCAGGCGCTGTTATTGTTGGTCTTTCCCTCATTTGTTTCAGGCTTGTCTCGTCTTGTTCTTTGTCTGTGTTTAGTTATTTCTGCCTTTCTTTCAAGCTTGTCTATTTGTCTTATCTCAGTTCGTATATGCATGTGCCCAGCTAATAGTGTATCTCTCTCTCTCTCTCTCTCTCTCTCTCTCTCTCTCTCTCTCTCTCTCTCTCTCTCTCTCTCTCTCTCTCTCTCTCTCTCTCTCTCTCTCTCTCTCTCTCTCTCTCTCTCTCTCTCTCTCTCTCTCTCTCTCTCTCTCTCTCTCAGCCTGCTTACCGTATCCTTTCCTACCTTCGTGTATTTGAATATTTGTAACAGTTTTTCTTTCTGTCTGTCTGTCCAACGCTTCTCTGTCTATCCTCTCTTCCACACAGGTATATACCTGGTTCTCCGTCATTCATTTCTGTTTAAGGTGTCTAAGTCATTTCATCTATCTATCTGTCCGTCTAATGTGAATATAGCTTCAAACACCACCTTCATAACCACTACCGTTACGACTACCAATCATTTAACACGACCACCTGTACGACCACCACCAAACACACTCACCAACATACAATAACAATGAAAATACTCACGAGAATGCAGGAATACACTGCTGACCGCATCTTCGAGACAGGGAGGGAGGGGGCAGACAGACGAACAGGCCGAGAGACACACCACGCACACGCACACGCACACACACACCACAGAGTCCCGATGCCCAATGAGAGGTCCGTGGTCCATCCCCCCTTGAGGTCATCTTTGGTGGGCGGGAGGTTTGAAGGAAGGGGCTGAGAAAGGGCTGGTGGAGGGAGGAGCTAAGGGTGGGAACATAAGGCAGGAGGTCGTGAGGTGGTGAAAAAAAAGGCAATCTGGAGGACGAAAAGTATTACGCAGATGAGGAAGAGTTGTTGGGAATGGTTGGTAATGGATGGATGAAAGAGAGAATGGGAAATGTGTGAGAGAAAAGAGAACTATAGATAAAAAGTTAGTAATTGTTATGGATCGGTAAAATATAAAGAGAACAAGATTATTCTACGCAGATAAGGAAGGGTGGTTGAAGAATGGATGATAATAGAGGGACTTGTGAACGAATAGGAGTACGTGAAATAAGAGGAAATACAGATAGGAGGAAGTAGTGGTTAAATATTTAAAAAAAAAAGTAAGAAAGAGTAAAGAGGAAGACTACTGCGAGGATTAGGAGGAATAGTTGGTACTGGCGGGATATGAGTGAGAAAATGGGGAATATATGAAATAGAATAGAAAATATAGATAAGAGGTAGTTGTGGTATACGTAAAGAAAAAGAAAAAAATGAAAAATAGTATAGGAAATAAAAAAAAAATCGAGTATTGCACGTATAAGGAACAATACTTAGCAATGGATGTGTAGAAGAATGAGGAATGTTTAGTGAATATGAAAAATATATAAAAAGCAATTAGGAATTATAATACAAGAGGTTATTTCGGTTAAAAAATTCCACTGAATAAATAGATAATGAAAGACAACTAATAAAATGACAATTACTTGGTAGGTCATGAGGAATGACATGTAAGATATGTAGATAAAAATTGATGCTACAGTGAAGGAAAAACTTTCATAGAGGAAAAATATACACAGTAGAAAAATATTTTTGAGATGATAAAGAACAGAACAATGCATACATGAAGAAGAAAATATATAATGAACGTACAAAAAATAGAAGAAAAATCATTGTAAAAATAAGAAAAATAAACAAATATATTACTCGATCAAGAAGAAAATTTTGTGAAGAATTATGGAGGAAAATTGAATCCGTAGTAGTAGTAGCAGTAGCAGAGAGAGAGAGAGAGAGAGAGAGAGAGAGAGAGAGAGAGAGAGAGAGAGAGAGAGAGAGAGAGAGAGAGAGATTGCAAGTGCTAGACATCGGTAAAAAAAAAAAAAAAAAAAAAGTTGTACAAAAGAACAAAAGGAGATGAGGGGAAGGGCAGTGAAGGGAGGGAGGATGAGGAAGAGCCCAGACAGAGACCAGAGACCTTCATAATATTCACATTTCCCATTAGAAAGAACACTCCTATATTATTCCACCTGAGCCCAGCCTGGTGTTCAAGGGCGTGGGTGTTCCCGTGCTGGGTCTTGGGAGTGAAGAGTGGACAGGGAGGCAGGCAAGGTGAGGAGGAAGTCATTAGCTATGCGAGAACGCTGCAGTCAAATCTTATCTGCTTATTGAGATACATAGACTAGGTAGGGAGAGAGTGAGAGAGAGAGGAGGGGGTAGGAAAGGGGCAATAGGGAAGGGGATGCAGATGTTTAAGGGAGCGAGAAGGAAGTATGTTTTATTATATGATTTCTTCACCTTCATTCTTTTCTTTTTTCTTTATACTATTGCATTTAGAATATTAAGAGTCAATATACATGAAAAGTATTGGAAAAAAGTTACTTAATACATTCATTGCTTCATTTTTCCTCCCTTTTCTTTATGAGAGAGAGAGAGAGAGAGAGAGAGAGAGAGAGAGAGAGAGAGAGAGAGAGAGAGAGAGAGAGAGAGACTTGCATTCTTATTATTTACTTCCCTCAATTCATGAAAGCTCTTAAAAATTGTGGGGTGTGGAAAAAGTTACAGGAAATAAAAGGAGAAAGGTCATTAACTCCACTTACTATACATTGCTTAGTGTGTTTGCTTTCTCTCCTTTCTCTATTTATGGGCTCCGTTCCTATCTTTACCGATCTATTGCTTTTCTATCATCTGGTCTCTTTCTCTTCACCCCCTATGTTTACGCTTTCTCTCTCTCTCTCTCTCTCTCTCTCTCTCTCTCTCTCTCTCTCTCTCTCTCTCTCTCTCTCTCTCTCTCTCTTCCCCCATTTAATAAGCATTTTCTCGGAAACATTTTCTGATTACAATGACTCTTGAATTTTGGGAACATTTTACGGTGGAAAATTGAAAAGAAATATAACTCGTAGTACATTAAAGGACACACATGACAGAATAACAACCCGTGTGTGGCCTTTACAGTATACTTAACCTTGCTTTAATGGCTGAGATTACCTTGATATGGTAAAATTATCCCCACAGGTGCCGCCACTAACCTCCAGCGTCTCACGTACCCGTCACCTGAGATTTTAAGTGTTTGTGATTATTCTGCGCTACGTGAATATAAATCGGTGATGAACGCGGGTTGTAATCATGCTGTATTTATTAACTTGACTAGCATCTTTTTGGAAGTGAAAGGGTTTAGTGTGTGGAATATTAAATTTGTTAAGTACTTTCTATTGAAACACTCACACGCACAGACATATAGACACACACTTGTCACGCAGTATTGCCAACCATCCCTTAAGTTTTGTGTATATGTTCGTCATGTGGGAAGTCATCGTTTATTGTTTTGTTTTTCACAGCGCGCGTGTCATTTGTTGTGCTTTTATACATATATATGAGTTATCGTGCATCAGATGAGCTTTATGAATGACGCCAGGAAATACATGCATGGCATTTATCAAGATTTGCAATGATAGGTAAACTTATTTTGCCTTTCTATTGACTTGTGAGATGTGTTTTATATTCATTGTTGTATGTATTGGTAGGAGAGAGGGAGGGAGGAGGAGAGGGAGAGGGAGAGGGAGAGGGAGAGGGAGAGGGAGAGGGACAGAATTTGATAGCATAATCGTCCTGCTCTTCTTCCTCGCACGTGACACAGAAAACTGTTTTCCAGGAATCACAAACACAAATCCTAAGCACCAGAATTTCAGGATCTTTATTTTGAATTATTTCTAGACTCTTCACCTCCCATGACAATAATCGAAGTACTAAATCATGTAAACGAAAAAGAAAGAATTTTAATGGCGTTTTATGATTTCCCGTAAGATAAATTGTCATTCATTGTGTTTATATTGACAGGTACAATTTTTTTTCTTGTTATCTGCTGTATTGGAATGGAAAAGCAATATTGGACGAGAGTGCGAGCATAAGAAAAGCTGCAAGAAGACAGAGGACCTGCACATGGTAATTCTTGTATAAATCAATCCTGTCCGCTTACCATTCATCCGTACATACATCTAATCTTTTGAATAGTATTGAAACTATTAATATTCATAATAAATACACAAGGACGTCTCAGCTGCAACTCAATCTAACCCCAATTTCCTTTATATGCTAATCTAAGAAGAATTAAATTTGAAATACCATCAAAGTTGTGTATTTGTTTTACTACTCATAGAACTTGATGTGTGATGCAATGTAACTCTTAATACTGATGAAAATTAAAGTAATTTTAGTAATATTTGTAATGTAATGTGGTAGAATTCTTAACTATACTGGAGAGAGAGAGAGAGAGAGAGAGAGAGAGAGAGAGAGAGAGAGAGAGAGAGAGAGAGAGAGAGAGAGAGATTCATCATGTAAACCCATATATATTCACCCTCTGTCTTCCATCTTCACACCTGACTCACGCATACTTAACCACCACACTGTTCACCTGTCGCACCTTGTGGTCTGGCCTGCCGCCGCGGTGCACAGGTGTGGTTAGCAAGGCGGCGGGTGAGGCAGCGGCAGGCGAGACAGGTAGGTAACAGTGTGGCGTGTGTTAGCACCTGAGGGCAAGAAAAATGGTGATGTTCTGTGTTAGGACCTTGGGGTGTGTGTGTGTGTGTGTGTGTGTGTGTGTGTGTGTGTGTGTGTGTGTGTGTGTGTGTGTGTGTGTGTGTGTGTTTATCTGTTTATCTATCTGTTTATCTATCTGTTCTATCCTCTCTTCTCTCTCTCTCTCTTCTCTCTCTCTCTCTCTCTCTCTCTCTCTCTCTCTCTCTCTCTCTCTCTCTCTCTCTCTCTCTCTCTCTCTCTCTCTCTCTCTCTCTCTCTCTCTCTCTCTCTCTCTCTCTCTCTCTCTCTCTCTCTCTCTCTCTCTCTCTCTCTCTCTCTCTCTCTCTCTCTCTCTCTCTCTCTCTCTCTCTCTCTCTCTCTCACACACACACATCTCGTTTAGAGGTCAAAGGTCAAACGAGAAAAAAATAGAGGCATGATGTTGGCTTAGGCAGGGAATAAGCTTTTGGTGTGTCATCCTTTCACTTTTGACTCGCGTGAAGTAGGATGCACACTGCTTGCCGCCCCTTGACATAAAACAGCAACAAGGTGAAAGGAGAGAGAGAGAGAGAGAGAGAGAGAGAGAGAGAGAGAGAGAGAGAGAGAGAGAGAGAGAGAGAGAGAGAGAGATTGAGAGCATTGATTGAACTGTAAACCCTCAAAAATTAACGAATAAGAAAGAAAATGTGAAAAGTTAGCAAATAATAGCGACATTTTTATTTACATATATCAAGTTAATTTGATGAAGGACTGAAAAGAAAAGTATATACTTCTGATGATAGGAAATATGAAATAGATAGGACAAAATTACTACTTTCACTGTTCTTCTACATGCACTCGGTGGAAAGATACATGTCGAAAACCAGTGTGGTCTAATACACAACCTAACTCTAACTTAATGATTCGACAAGGCGTTTGACATGGAATAGAGTCATTTTGGGTAATTAGAATGAGTATAAGGTGTGTGTGTGTGTGTGTGTGTGTGTGTGTGTGTGTGTGTGTGTGTGTGTGTGTGTGTGTGTGTGTGTGTGTGTGTGTGTGTGTGTGAGCAGGACAAGGTTACCTCATATTTTACTGTCCCGTGTTCAAGGCCATTTAGCATCCTCATTTCTCTCTCTCTCTCTCTCTCTCTCTCTCTCTCTCTCTCTCTCTCTCTCTCTCTCTCTCTCTCTCTCTCTCTCTCATTCATTGGTTCAGACCTTGACTCCAGCGGGACTGTATCCTTCGCTTCCTTGTTATTCTCATAGCGTACTTCACATCTCTCTCTCTCTCTCTCTCTCTCTCTCTCTCTCTCTCTCTCTCTCTCTCTCTCTCTCTCTCTCTCTCTCATCTATCCTGTTTAGTCCTCTCGTAGGGAGGGAGGGAAAGGGGAGGGAGGAGGGATCGTGATGACTTGGAGGGTCGAGGGAGGGAGGAGAGAAGGAAAGGGGGAGGAGTGGAGAGTGAGAGACAAGGTCGGAGAAAAATAAACAGGAATAAAAAAAGCGAAAAGTGTGAGAAAGAGGGGAAGGAAAGAAGGAAAGATACAATAGCGTGTTGTTTTTTTCCCGTTTTTTTCCCTTTAGTGATGAATGAGATGTGTTGTTACCATTCTCTCTCTCTCTCTCTCTCTCTCTCTCTCTCTCTCTCTCTCTCTCTCTCTCTCTGAAGCGTAATTGAGGGTTCCTTTGTTGGGTAAGTGCGAAGTGTGAGGTGATGGATGGGTTACGTGCACAATAATGGAAGGTCGTGGTATTACCGTGGACGGCTTCACGAGTTTATTAGTAACGCGATATCGATTGATTCTAGAGAGAGAGAGAGAGAGAGAGAGAGAGAGAGAGAGAGAGAGAGAGAGAGAGAGAGAGAGAGAGAGAGAGAGAGAGAGAGAGAGAGATTTACATTTTCTATACAAGATGAATACTGAAAAAGGCTACAAAAAGGCAAGAAATAATAAAAAAAGCACGTCTATTGAGAGTGCCGGTCCCCAAAGATAAGAACAAGAATGTATTAGATATAAAAAGAAAAGTGTCCTTCAAACTTCCCATAGAAGGAGACAAATTTATCACCACTATCACTACCACCACCACCAACACCCTCGTCTAGTTAGTGTAAGGACCACATACTGAGACAGTTCTGCACCTCACCTCACTACTTTCAAAATGTTCTAGTTGAAGATAAACATTATTAACCACTTCATTACTGGAACGCATTTTTACGTTGAGATTTGTGTACGATTGGACCATCTTGTTGACATTAGAAAGGTCTATGAAGGTCAGAAGATTAATGGCCACAGTCTTCACTATTTTAATCCTCCACACAAGTATCTTAAACCTGTATAAAATCACCAGATAGTAAGAAGAATGTATGGAAACACGTCATGGTACTCAAGGGGTTAAGGCTAATTTTAGGTTCTGGTGACAGATTAACAAGATATCTACATTATCAACAGGAGATACACACATGAGATTCTGACTAATTATTTCTATAGCTTTTGAAAATAGTCGTGGTGAGAGAGCTAAGCGTTTGTGGATACCTTACCTTACCAAAGTGTCGTGCCCCTACAGACAATGGCGACCATGGATGGGATGGCCATACCTGTCTAATCTTGTCATTTGCAATACACATGCAGCTCTTTCATTTACTGTTTTTCCATATTCCATCCATGTACTTCTCCCTTTGTCTGCATTTTGCTCTGCTGCCTGGGTTCTTCTTGTTAAGCTTAGCTCCTCTATCTTTCTTTTTCTCATCACATGTCCTACAAATTTTATCCGACGTACTCGAATCGTTTGTGAATACATGCAGATGTAAAAAAAAAAAAAAAAAACTGAAGGAATTCCACACTAATCAAAAGCCAAAATAATTCGGTATGGACTCCACAACAACGCTACATCCCAAATCTTTACAATTACAACATCAAAGCTTCCTCTAACTATAAAAGGCACGAACAATTACTAAACCTAGACAGTTACAAGCCATATAACTGAGTCAAGGTAAAGAGAGGCCACTTCCTTCCTTAACTACGAGAGATATTAAGGGAAAGATTAATACCACGCGTGGGGGAGGAGGAAGGCCCATTGAGTAGTGAAAGATGGGAAGTGTCAAGGTAGAGAAAAGGATTGGATAGTGTTTGCCTTATCACAATGGCATTACAGGGTGATAGGGGATTATGGGACTTAGGTAAGGATGGACGGAAAGGTTACAGTAGCATTTTATCGAGGGGAGGAGAGGACAAAAGGAAGGTGAATGAGGAATTAAATGCATGAATGGAATACAATAGTGGCGACGACAGACAGAGAGAGAGAGAGAGAGAGAGAGAGAGAGAGAGAGAGAGAGTGTTTTTTTAGTGTGTGTGTGTGTGTGTGTGTGTGTGTGTGTGTGTGTGTGTGTGTGTGTGTGTGTGTGTGTGTGTGTGTGTGTCATAGAGTCAGAGACAGAAGCTAACACAGACATACAAAGACAACAACAGTAACACCGACAGAGAGAGATAAAAAGATGAAAAAACTGGAAAAAGGAGGCTGGAAGACACACGAGTAGGGGGATTCCATTAAGATAAAAATCAAGGAATAGAGTAAAAAAGGAGCATGGAGGGAAGGAGCAAATAAGGGTAGGAGAGGGAGGGAGGGGGAGAATAAGGGTCAAGCGTGTCAAATAGGCCGTCTATGGTAAAGCTAGTCACGACGCACCTAGAAGGAAGTGTCTGGTAGGGGAGGAACAGGCAGGGGGAAGATATGTGGGGACGATGTAGGGGAGGAGGAAGAAGGTAAGAGAACGTACAGGTAATGAGGAAATAGGAAAGTGACCTCGTAATTCCTGTCTTGTTCGTGTCCTTCTTCCCTTGTACTTACATTTCCTCTTCTTCGTCTTCCTCCTCCTCCTCCTCCTCTTCGTCTTCTTCATCCTTGTCCTCGTGCCGCTAAGACCCTCGTAATGAGTATAATGAATTTGTTGGTTGTTTTGCTTCGTATTTGTGTTTCGTTACTTTCTATATCCCCTTGTCTTTCTCCTTCTCGTCCTCCTCCTTTTCCTTCTATTCATTGTCATCATTATCCAGTGCTTCTGTTTTTGCCACCAAACGTCTGCTTTTTTTTTTTTCATACCCATTTGAATGAGAAGGACGAAACTGATGATGTAATGAATAGATACACAAACAAACACCTATATGCTCCCCCGTCACCCAGCTACCACGCGCGCGCACACACACACACACACACACACACACACACACACACACACACACACACACACACACACACACGTTGATCAACAAAGACAAGAAAGAAGGAAAAAAAGTACAGAGGAAGAAAGAGAAGGCTGGAGCAGGAGGGAGAGGGAGGTAGGGCATGGGGGACAGGAGGCACCGGGGAGGCAGGGGGCAGTGGGGTCAGGGACGAGAGCCTCCACCCAGTGCATAATAATAAAAAAGAAAAGTAAATAAATCAAACTTTCCCGGCCATTTACCAATCCAGGAAATAAATCACGTCCCACTTGCACCTGAGATTGATAAGATGAGACGCAGGTAAGATACATCCGTGGGACCGGACGTATGCTTACCTGTATAGTCATGACCAGAAGTCGTGTAATGCGTTGCAGTTACTTTCATTGAGTTACTTATCATAGCAAACGTAAACTAGAATGATATCACTTAAATTATCTTAGAACCTATCCTAGTATAACCTTCAGTATCATAATAACCTGTAGTGTACGTAAGATTTTTTTATGTTTTTAAGAGCGTTTTATAAGGGTATTTTTAGAATCGTTTCCAAGAATGTTTTTATGGAAGTTTTCAAGAGTGTTTTTCAAAAGCGTTCCTAAGTGTTTTAAGAGTGTTTTGAGAAGTATTTTCAAGAGTGTGTTTAAGAATGTTTTCAAGTTTCTAAACATTTCATCGTCCCATTTATCATGATAACCTGTAGTGGATGTCGATCAGTGTCTTCATGTGTTTTTACGAATCTAGTGTTGATTTAATTAGGATTCTGCATCACCAATACGAAAGACACTCTTGAGACCCTGACTAATCATCTGCGTGGCCATTGAAAATATTCCCGATGCGAGAATAAAAATGCTTAAAAATCGAGAAAACTCGCCACGAAAATTCAAAATATTCCCTGTAATTTTTTTTTTATTATATAAATAACCTTAGCGTATGACCTCTCATCTGTTTATCCTTTCACTGCTTGTCAATCTTTCCCTTAATCCTTTATATCTTTTAAAGGATTAATCTCTTAAAAATGTACTTCAGTATCTCCAAAAGATTGCATTAACCGTATATTTTTCCCTCTTCATGTTCCACCAAACAATGTTGACAAAAGACGATCGTGGCAATAAAAGAGTTAATCATGACCAAT
>NC_059278.1:9134221-9186721 GCF_017591435.1 Portunus trituberculatus | reverse complement strand
TTTTTTTTTTGTCCGCTACAGGAGCTGTCGATACTCCTACCTTAGTCCTTAGGACTTAGAGACGGGCAAGAACCGTTATTTTGGGAATCGGCGGTTCCGGCTCCGAGTGTCTACGGAATCGCGAGAACCGGTTCCGGAACCGGTACCCCATGACCTCCGGCTCCCTACCTCTTGAAGCTGTAGATTCTTTCCGGCGGTTCCGTAAAGTAAATCAGTGCTCAGCCCCGCGCGCAGCACCTACTACTCACGCCTGGAACCGTTAAGCGATCTCTTCCGGCACTGGAGCCGGTAAGAGATCGCTTAGCGGTTCTCTCTCTTGTAAATCAGAGAGCCGGTGCCGGCTCCCTTAGTCCTGGACGATTCTCGCGTGACGCTTACCACCAGGCTGGCTGTCAGGAAGCCGACTCCAGGGAGCGGCTGGGAGTAATATTGGTTTTAGGTAAAGGGGATGTTATACTCTTTTGCCGAAATATTTGTAAGTACTTATCTTTATTACATCGAAAAGTTCATATACGTGCTGATGAACAGCACGGGTTCCCCCCCTGAAAGCTTTGACTCGACTGAGGCGTCGGGGAGAGTGAAGGTATATATGTGGCCACTAAAATTGTGACGTCACGAGCTCGCGACCAATCATTTGCGCAGGAAATGATAAGCCGCATGATGGCAACATCCATGAAAGCCAATCACAGCCTTTTCTTGCCCACAGCCTCTCGGAAAGTCTCGAGGCGTTAGAGGTTCCATTGGCTTCCAAAGAACCGGTTCCACAAGCAGAGAACCGGTTCCCTAGTTCTCTCGACGGAATCGCCGGAACCGGTTCCGGAACCGGTTTCTGCCCGTCTCTACCTTAGGTGAAATCCTGAGCCACCTGTCATCAAGATCAAGATTTGCTGCGACCCAGGCCCAGCCCTTCTAATATATTCTATCATTCTTGAATCACTGGATAATGAAAGCTATGCCGTTATCACACTTTTCGTTTTCCTGCTACTCTAAGGACACTGGCTGTTGTGTCCTTCATCCTACGATATCATCACGTTCACTTACGCAGCGCCCTGAGAACTTCTTGGAAAAGGTAAGATATGGTGGATATTGTGGCATTGACGGGTTTTGTGGTGTGTTGTTTTTCGGTGCATTACGATGTTAAGAAGGGTAGGGAGATAGCTGTGTGGGTGAAATATTATAAATAATGGAAGTGAATAATTACGGGTAAGAGTTGGAATACACTGTCAAGGAGAGAAGTAGAAATCCTATTGTATATATTCGATAAATCCCATTCCCGAATATTTAGTAGGAAGTTATGTGTTGATTGATAGTGAATGTAACCTTTTAAACTAGGATGTCATATTTTAAATATTAATATTTGGTAATTCTTTACAATACATCCGTCCCCCTATTCTCTACCCACACCCCCGTAACCCCTCCAACAAGCTAGGGGGCCTGTGGAGAATCGGGGTTTTGGGGAGAAGCCAAAATAGGCGAAATATGGGGGTCGAAAAAATCTAAGGACAAAAACCGCCGTTTCCAAGGAAAAAATAATAATAATAATTTTCACTGAAATTATCCCTCCCCAGTTCCAGCAAGCTTGGGGGCCTGTGGGGAATCGGGGGTTTTAGGGGGGAGGTATATTTGAGTGATATATGGACTTTGAAAGATTTAGGGAAATTTCCCTAGATGTTTGAAAATATCCCTAAATATAGGGAAGTTTTACATAACCCTCCCCCCCTACAACACTAACCTAACCCTAGCCTAACCCTAACCTAATGTGACATAACCAAACCGGGGGGGGGTTGCTCCCCTCCGGACACTACAACACTAACCTAACCCTAACATAAACCTAACCTAACGACCTAACCTAACCCTAACAAACCTAACCTAACCAGGGGAGCTGTGCCCCCTGGGACACCCCCCTCCTACAACACTAACCTAACGTATCCTTGCTTTGGGGCAGCTTCCCTCCCCCCACACTGGTTCTTTTATACCTTCACACAATATGCCCTAGCTCTACCAATACCCCTCCTCACAATACCTTGGCTTAACAAAAGGATGAAGGTCCTTGCTGGTCCTCTTCTCGATTGTACACTGACTTGCATTGCAGGAGCGATGATTTCCCAGTAATTAAATTTGCAACCTTTACAACTAATGTCACTGGTGGCCATTTCTGAACTGCGCACACAGATGTCTTTGTGCACCTGTCTGCCCAGCTGTGCCCCACCTACGAATACATATAGCAAATTCCCATTGGCACAACTCTTGGTGTTAAGAGGTGGTGGCACGTCATTGGACAAAAGAACTATAGACACAATAAGAATCCTATTCAGCAGTTACCCACAAACCCCAGCTAGAAATAAATGCAAGTCAGTGTACTGCTCATTTCCGAGTGTGATGGAGCTCCGTGGGACTTACATTCTGTGCGGCATAGAATTCTTTTCGTCCCATTTATAGCCACCATAGACGCCACCAAAACTTTTGTGTTTACTACAAGCCAAAATAGTCCTCTACAAAATATGTGAATTTCGTTACTGTAAGTGACACGGACGTATTAGAAAGATTTTCTTAATATTTAGTAATCGTGTTATCATGCATTCTCTCTCTCTCTCTCTCTCTCTCTCTCTCTCTCTCTCTCTCTCTCTCTCTCTCTCTCTCTCTCTCTCTCTCTCTCTCTCTCTCTCTCTCTGGATAAGATGTAAAAGATGAAGGAGGTCCTGCCTGATGTAAGAGGTTGTTCTTGTTTTGCCTCTTATGGCCACTCAGGGCAGCACATTAGCACAGAACAAAATCTAATTGGATATTTCATTTACATTCTACACAATTTTTTAACAATATTCTAATTTTGACACCCATATTCAGGATTCTTAGTTGTGGAGCACAGCCTTGATGATAATAATCGTGCCTAACCTAATGGGGAGCTGCAGCACCCAGGATATCCTGGCTCAGTGCTCCCCTTTCTTTGTGTAAAATAATTGTATTTCAGATACCTTTTCTGGTTTCTTATGCGACTATCACTAGAGTGAACACAATAAGTGAACGTTAAAGTGGTACATGTGCAAGAAATGCGGGAATTAGTGCCAAAAATCAGGAATAATAGGTCACAGGTCACTGGTTGTTTCCAAAAATGGCCAACTACATGAAAAATGTAAGCAAAACCCTGACCATACAGCAATTTCCCACTACCACAGAGTCGGACAAATAAGTTTTCCCCTTGTGTTGTATGCCAAAATCATTGTTGGAGTGGGATTAAGTGCAATGACTGCTAAATGTGGTGACATTACACATGCACGAATCTCCCAATACACTGCATGGTCACCCTAAAAAAAAGCTGAAAACACATGTGCCACTCATGCACAAGAAATACATCTGCCGATTATGGAGACAGAAAGGAAGAAATTGAAGAAGACATGAGAAAGGAGTTAGGGGAAAACTTCACCAGGATAATTGATAAAAACTCCACACACAGCCACCAAGAACAGACAGATGATGGAGAAGTGAACACAGAGGCCAGCACAGGTTTAGGAAGCTCTCCTGAAGATATGAACCTCAGGTTGCTCCCTTCTAACCTGCCTTCCTCTCTCCCTCCCACCAAAGTGAACCCTACAAATGCAAGCTACGCAACTACAAATCAGCCTGATTCGACACCCATAGTGGAAGGTGTAGTACCAAACCTGCCAAGTTCAGAAATAGAAGCTGGCAAAAATAATACAAAAACCCAAAAATTCTTAAACTGCATGTATTATAAGAAAAATAACTGTTGATATGTGATTAACGGACATGGCTATAGTCAAAGTCACCCTAAACTTTGCCCTAAAGTGTTGAAACATGGCATGGATGCAAAGCTGGGATGCATACTTGGCAACCAATGCCAAAACTTCCACCCATACATCTGTTGAGGAATCTCTAAAACAGAAGTGCTTTAAGGAAAATTGTAAACATCCACATAAAAAACACACTGCGAAAAAAGGCCAGTGATGCCCCAGCCGTAAGCGCAGAAACATCACCAGCCAATTTGTCACAAATGGAATGGCACTAATGAATGTGTAATTTTAGCTGCTACTGCCAGCCCACCACCTGCACCCCATGACTCACCACGGGGCAGGCAGAACAAACATTTCTCATTTTTAGAATTCTTGATGCAGCAACTCATGGATATGGAAAGGAGGAATCAAAAGACAGTAGATCTCCTGGTAGATCGACTGGAGAGATTAAAGAGCAAAGACAGGGGATGCACCAGTGTGTGTCATTAGGCACCTTCTATTATGCTGACATCTGAGGTCTGTATCCAAAAACTGACCAAATAAAGATCCCAATGCTAGCAGAGATGGCCCAGCAGGAGAATGCTCTCTTCTTCTCCCTAATAGAAACTCGCATGAGAAATGACCATCTAAATTCAGAGTTATACATCAAAGATTATACAACATTCAGAGCAGACAGGTCAAGCAGTTCACATGGTGGGGTAGCAACATATATCAGGGATGACATAGCTTCATCAACAGAGGAATTAAAACTTTTCTCCAATGGGACCACAGAACTACTATCACTCTACCTCAGGAAAATTGGTCTTATTCTCATTACTGTGTATAGACCCCCAAATACCACAATGGAGGAGTTCATAAACATCTCTAAAATGATTAAGGAAATAATTTCAAACGTGGAATCATCAACGGAGGTCATTATCCTTGGAGACTTCAACCTCCCTTCTATAAAGTGGTCTAACATGAGCATTAAAGGGACAACACGGGAAGGAAAACAACAAGCCCTGGCACTAATTGAGGTGATGGAAAATGATCTCCTAATCCAGTGCATAGACATGCCAACAAGAGGAGACAACATCCTGGACCTGATAATTATGAATAGCAATGGCTTGATTCACTCACTAGAAGCAACAGACACTGTCATGTCAGACCATAAATTCATCACTGCACTTGCTAACATTGGCAGTCTATCCATTTCAAACAATTGTCCAAACAACATGTATACCAGGATTCTCTCATGGATTTCAACTTCTATGGTAAAAACATAAACTGGGACAAACTCAAATTAGAACTAAGTAAAGTGAACTGGAATACAGACCAGCAAGATCCAGATGAAATACTTAATAAGATGACCCAAAAATATCTTGGTCTGCAGAAAATATGTCCCAAGGAGAAAGGCTGCCACAAAGAAAAAAGATAGAGAATCCTGATGAGAAAACAAATAAAAACTCAGGAGGAAGGTGGCAGCCACTAAACATAACACTGTCCAAGATAAGATAAAGAGTCAAATTATAAAAACAGAAGAAAAGCTGAAACAATCATTAGCAAACCAGCAACTACACGATGAGAGACAGGCCATGAACAACATTAAGGGTAACCCTAAGTACAAGCAACCCCCGTTTAACGAAGGTTCACACAACAAAATTTCGCTACAACAAAGGTTTCATTTTACTACCATCTGCTCGTTTAACGAACACCAAACTCGCTTTAACGAAGTTTTATCCAGATAATTTTTTTCCAAATTTGAAAGCCCCACCATATCACGCAAGCTGACAGGCTTTTGAATACACCAGGAGCTGCTGGTACTAAGGCCTGCCTCAGGAAAAATCCTGGGACACCTATAGAATAAAGATCAAGATCAAGATCAAGCCTCTCGTGGACAACACGCAACACTCACTCCCCAGTCAAAACATAACAGCCTCAGCAGCAGCTTGTCTTCCCTAGCTCAACTTACCACCAAAACGCCCTGCAATTGGCCTAGTGTTCGTAAGAAGACCAGGAAGTCTCTTACTCTCCAAATGAAGCTAGATATTATTCACAGACATGAGAGAGGCCAGAAAACTATAGCAGTGCTGGCCACTATCTTGACTCCATATTATACTGTCTCTATTTTCAAGTCAGCAGACTCTATTAAGAAGGCTGGTGAGACCGTATCTTCCTTGCAAGCTAAAAGAACCACCTGAACTCGTGACTCTACAATGGATAAAATGGAAAGCCTTGTGGAAATGTGGTACATAAGTTTTGTATGCAGTACAATGATGCGCACTTTGTTTACATTCCACAGGTTGCCGGTTAGTGTCTTTCCCGTTTCACTCTTCCTCCCTTCATAAAGTTAAGATCATCAACATTATAAAGTTACATACATACATACATTAGTGTACATTATAATGACTTAAATTAAACTACCTAAATGTTTAACTTCATAATTCTTACTTTCATTAAACCTTTTACTGTACTATGATGCACTCTCACTTTGCTTACTCTCAATGGAAGTTCAAATCAGGGGTTAAACTTGTTATAATCGGTTCGCTTAACGAAGTTTCGCTTAACGAAGTGTTTTTCAGGAACGTAACCCCTTCGTTAAATGGGGGTTGCCTGTACTTCTTTGCTTATGCCAACAAAAAACTGAAGACAAGAGCATCCGTCGGCCCACTTAAAGATGGCACCGGAGACTTAACAGGAAACAATAAGGAAATGGCAAACATACTGAAAACACAGTATGAAAGTGTATTATCACACCAAGGGCCGGCGAAGTAGTAACAGATCTACATAGTTTTTTTTACACTTGTTCCTGAGGGGGGGCCCACAACTATCCACCATCACCACCTCAGAAGATGACATTATTAGAACCATTGAAGAGATTGCACCTGATGCAGCAACAGGCCCTGAGGGCTTGCATCCACAACATGCAAGAGAGAACTGGCCAAACTACTTCAACACCTCTGGCAAAAATCCTTAGAAATATGCATCATTCCACAGGCACTGAAAACTGGGATTATAACACCTATCCACAAAGGAGGCAGTAGAGGACTAGCAAGTCAGTACAGACCTGTGACACTGACCTCACGCATCATTAACATTGGTGAGAAAATTGTTAAGGTAAACATGATCAGGTTCTTTGAAAACAACATTTTCAACAATGGACAGCATGGCTTCAGGCAACACTGATCCTGCCTTTCACAGCTGTTGGTCCACTATGAAGGCATACTAGAAAATATAAGGAATGGAAATAATGTTGATGTAATATATTTACATTTTGCAAAGGCTGTTGATAAAGTTGATCATGACTTATTATTACACAAATTGAAAAGCCATGGCATCGGGGGAACCTCTTGGGAAGTCGATCCATAGTTTCCTCACAGGAAGGACTCAGCAGATGTCAGTCATGGGAACCCTATCTGAGCTCAGTCCAGTACAAAGCGGAGTACCACAAGGTTCTGTGCTTGGTCCCCTCCTTTTCATCATGTATGTAGGTGACATTGACCAAAAGCTGGAGCACTCTGAAGTCACCTCTGTAGCAGACAACATGAAAGGTGACAGAAGTCGAGGATGCACAGAAGCTACAAATGGACCTTGACATAATATTAACCTGGGTTGAAGAAAATAACATGGCACTGAATAGTGAAAAATTTGAACTGCTCAGATAAAGAGACGAGCATGAAATAATACAGGCAACAAATTACTCATCAAGGGACAGGTCATCAAGGAAGCTAACCATGTTAAAGATCTGGGGGTGCACATGAGTAATGATGCATCATTCACCTATCACTATAACAAGACAACAGATGAAGCAAGGAAGATGATTGGCCGGGTCCTCAGAACATTCCAAACCAGGGAACAAAAATGCATGTTGATCCTGTGGAAAACTATGGTCCTACCCAAATTAGAATATTGCTGTCAGCTTGGGTTTCCCTGATAAAATTCAAGATATAACCTCCTTTGAAATCCCTCAAAGAGCTTTTACTAGTAGAATCCAGGACGTACAACACTTAAACTACTGGAAAAGGCTGAAACACGCGACTCTACTTGCTGCAGAGGAGGGAAAGATACATAGTCATCTATGTCTGGAAAATTCTAGAGGGAAAAGCCCTCACCCACACCCCAGGAGAGGTCAGTTGTGTTATGTACAGGAAACGCGAAGCTCAGCAGCCAGAATGCGAACACTGGTACATAACATGTTAACCCACAAAGAACCCGCTTGTTCAACTGCATTCCAAAAGAACTCCAAAGTCTGACAAACATCACAGTGGAGTGCTTTAAGAGTAGACTGGACTAGTGTCTCAGTGGGATACCAGATGAACCTCCAACACCAGGATACCCTCACTCCCACCACAACACCCTCATAACCATAACACAAAGTCCAGGGTTAAGGATTGAGGAGGGTACTGGAGCCAGTGGAAGGCCACTTCAGCTGTGCCGCTAACAGGCAAAATCTGCCAAAGTATCCAAAGTAACCTCAACCTTCCATGGATACTAATCTCACACGTGCTAATTTAACCTAAAGTAACCTAGAATTATCTTACCTTTGCCATGCCCATCCTAAGCCAATCCAACCTAACCCTGACCCAACCTAGCCTAACCTAACCCAAGCTAACCCTTAAGTTAGCTTTCACTGTAACCACAGTACCGCCTTCTCTTTGTGTGTCCAACCTTGAAAGTTTTGTGCATCACCAAATACCCTATCCATCACAAAAATTACACTTCATTTGATACTTGGAATACTTCACATTAATTACTTGGAATAACACTGTGATTAAAAAAAATTTATGCAGTCATCTTTTTTATAATTTTTTTAATGCTGCCATACCTGGTCATACAAGCTCATACTTTCAAACATTAGAGTGAAAATCCATAAAGAGGGCAATAGAAATGAGGGAATAACAAAGTATAATTTGGAAGAAATTGAAGACAAACAGGTTTGTAAAGAATATGAAATAATAAGTGGAGGCTGATTTGAAGCACCACTCAGGGGAAGATATGGAACAGAGAAAGAGACATTCTCAAAAAAACAAGCAGGAAACTTGCTGGAAGAAGCCAGAAAAACTAAATGAAAGTAGAATATAGAAGAAATATTAGAAAAGATAGATGAAGGAAGAGCAGCAAAGAGAGAAAACATAAACCAAACACAGGAAAATATTGATATATGCATAAGACTGTGTCAAGAAACAGAAACTAAAGGGAAGCAAAAGAAAAATAGGCCATCACAAAATGTAGAAAATGTGAAGCGAGTTTCAAGAATGGAAAAGGAAGGAACTATTGTCAACAATAGAGGACATCACCAAAGAATGGAAGCCAGCTCAATTGTTCTGAAGGATAAAAGAGGAAAATTAACAATGAACAAAGAGAAGTGGAGAGATTATAGAAGACTCGTTTCCAAGAAATATTAAACTAAGATGAAGGAAGAGAGGAGACAGAAATGAGAGGAATAGGAAGAAATGTGCCAGAAATAAATTTGATACTTACTGGCAAAACAAAAAGAGCAATCAAAAGTATGCCCAATGGCAAAGCACCAGAAATTGGGGTGTCAAGTGAGTTACTGAGAGCTGGAGGAGACCAGGTAATTAGATGGCTAGTGTGAGCCATACAAAATATTCACCAAGGAGAGAACACACCACTGGACTGGACAAACAGTATCATCTGCCCAACACACAAAAAGGGGGATATAACAGAGAGAGAGGTAACTACAGATCAATAAGCCTTTTATAACAGCTACAAAATTTTAGCAAAAATCATACAAGAAAGAGGGAAGAACCGATACTTCTCTTCAGATGACACAATACATATATCACTATTCACTTCTCAGACCTATGCTAGAATGCTGTTCCCTGCCTTACACCAACATTGATAGTTTAGAACAACACCAAAGTGAGTAGATTCACCACAAACAATTAAACATTATTGCCTGGCATTACAACATACTTAAAGCAACAAATAAATATGGACTCCCTTCACATACACAGACAAACACACAAACTTAACACATGTTCAGTCTCAAGGTCACACAGACATTAGTTTATATAATATTTCCACAGCACAATCAACATATTTGCAACACAACCAGGCATACCAAACATATACCAGTACTGACGCATACAAGCGCTCCTGCCTTTCACACTCCACACAGGACTGGAGCAGACTACTCAACTTATTTTAGACAGTGGCACATTACACTTATCTCACTTTAAAAAAAGGAATAAGAAATAAAAGGATAAATAAATAGGAAAAAAAAATTGACTCATTCCTCTCCCTGCATACTGGCCTCTCCATTTCCACCACCAGCTACCAACTGAAATTTGCATGTGAAGCACTAACTCTAGTGTCTCATAACAAGCACAGCCAGTCTTCCATCTGCCACATATTAATTTCATAATGGTAAATAGTTCATGATTTTTCTAAATATAACCTGAAACACTGTGGTATTGTGTATTGCTGAAGTGTCCGTTGGGGGGAACAGGTCTGAAGTGTGTCAATGTTAGGGAAGAGAAAGTTAAGACAAGTGCTAGAAATAGAAACGTGATGGGTAAAGTGGGAAGATTGTGGGTTTGAGTTGTTGCCATGTGAAATTAATTTTGTTTATTACTATATTTATTTGTCAATTAGTTTTTTGTAGTGACTCTCCAATTAAATGTCGTGTTGTAACGGGTTGGTGATGGTCACTCTTCTGGTGTTTCCGTGATGTTTTTTGTAAATTTTATTTGTGTATTTATTATTTGGCATATATTTAATTTTACGTATTCAAATTTCCTCAAGGTAATTGTGTATTAGAATGGCTTACAAGGAGAACCTATATGAAAATTATTGATGTACATTGAATATTGTGCTTGGTATCTTAAGTTATTAGCATTTCAGTTACTTAGATTACATCTGCTTTCAGGGACATATTTGATACATGCTTGTTTTTATATTTACCTAATAGTATATTTTTTTCATTTTGTTTTGTAGTGATATTTGTAATGAAGGTTGATGGCTAAAATGTTATCTGGGAGCTTTAATTTTAAACAAGGGGAAAAATCATAATTATTGTTTTGATATTTAGCTATTGAAAGACCTTCAAACTGAATAACAAAATACTTTTTCCTTCATTTTCTTTTGTTCTTCTTCAGAAAATGGTTTTTTATCTATCTTCCTTATAACAACAGTTGCTAATATTCCTGTTACAGTGGAATTTCAGTTTACAAGCTTAACTCATTCCTGAAGGTCATTCATGAACCAAACCCATTTTCCCCATAGGTATCAATGTAAAATAGATTTATCCACTCCTAGATCCCAGGGTTGTGTTTGAGAGGACAAGTTGGCACTCACACTGGGGTACCTCCAGCACGCATTCTCAATCAAATGCTTTTATGTGCCTCTCGTGGAATAAACAAAGGATCATTGTTGCTGTAGTATTGGTGTCTGACTGACGGCAAGATGCCATGCGCTGATCTTCCTGATCATGTTTATCATGCATCACTAGCTGTCCTGGAGTAGATGAGGCACCTTTGTGTTGTGATCAGCTGATGACAAATATGGCGGCCCAAACAAACATCTTGCAGAATCTTGTGACTCCTTAGACTTGCCATACTAGCAAACCATCTTGGAAATAATTTTTCTTGCATCTCACAATTTGTAATAAAGTTCTTTTATTTTCTATTTTTCTTCATGTGGATTGAACAGTAGCATTATTTTCAAGATGCTTTGCTGGTATGGCTTTCTTTATTTCTATTGTAATATACTTCAGCTTCTTAATACTACTATCATTAGCACATTGCACTATCTTGGGAGATATAATGAGGGTCTATTCAATGAAAAAAACAAACAAAAGAGAACAACAGCAACACAAGAAACACTCTTTAAATAGCAAAACAGCAACACAAGAAACACTCTTTAAATATGGTACCATGAGAATAACTGATGCTCTGTGTGACGCCATCTCACGCCAAAGTCAGCAACTTTGTTTGTGGACCAAATGGTTCATCAACCAATTTTTTTCTTACACAGGTGAATTTGTAAACCAAGGTTCCACTGTACTACTCACTGCTTCTGTTACACCACTCCCACAACAATACTAATGCTACTGTTGGCCTGAGGGTAGTAAAAATTGTTTATTGTAAAAACTGTAACAAATTTATATTTCTTGCAAAATCAGAGAGATCCAGTGAGGCAAGGAGGGACCTCTGAGCAAATCTACCAAAATATCAGCTCCTTGAGAGACCCTGGGAAGGCAGGAATCAGGATGGTTGGCAAGAAGACACATTGAGTCAGTGTAAGGATTTATTTTATAGAGTAGGAAAATTTGAGTCTTCATGAGTATCACACTTGTAGATGAGCAGCCTTGGGTGATCTAACACAGTAGAAAGAAAACTCTGGACACCATTCACTAAGTTACAGTACAAGGTTACTCACTTTGTTCCAGGACTACTCTGAATTTGTACCTTGCCATTTTTATTAAGTTTGAAGGACAGGAAAAAAAAATATTGGTGGATTTAAGGTATATGAAATGAAATATACCATCATTTTAAAGATAGTGATAGAAGAGGTAGTGTGATAACCAAGATTGCAAGATGCTTTTTTTGCTAGAAGAAATGTACCATGTTTTTCAAGATTCAAGAAATGGGGGACAATAGAATTTACACTCCTCATTTGTGTGTGTGACCCAGATTGGAATATGCAGGAGTAGTGTGGACCCCTCATAAAAAGAAACATATAAGAAAATTGGAGAGACTACAAAAAATGGCTACAAGAATGATTCCAGAATTTGAAAGGATGACATATGAGGAGAGACTAAAGGCTATGGATCTACCAACCCTGGAACAAAGAAGGGAGAGAGGAGACCTGATACAAGTTTATAAATTGATCAACGGAATGAACCAAGTGGATAATGAGAAACTGATCCTGAGAGAAGAATATGACATCTGAAGCACAAGATCTCATAGTAAAAAGCTGAGAAAAGGAAGATGTCTGAGAGATGTTAAAAAATATAGTTTCCCGCAAAGATGTATTGAGACGTGGAACAGTTTAAATGAAGAAGTAGTGTCTGCAACGAGTGTGCATACTTTTAAAGTAAGATTGGATAAGTATAGATATGGAGACGGGGCCACATGAGCATATAGCCCAGGCCCTGTAAAACTACAACTAGGTAAATACAACTAGGTAAATACACACACACACACACACACACACACACACAGACTGGAAAAGAGCTAACATAGTCCCAATCTATAAATCAGGTAACAAGAGAGACCCATTGAACTATAGACCAGTGTCACTTACAAGTGTGGTAGCTAAGATGTGTGAGAGGGTGGTGAAGACTAGATGGACAGACTTCTTGGAGAAAAATGACATACTTTGTGAGTGTCAATTTGGTTTTAGGAAAGGGCGTTCATGCACGACAAACCTGATATGTTACTATTCGAGGGTGATAGATGTAATACAGGAAAGAGATGGTTGGGCTGATGGAATATATCTGGATTTAAAAGGCCTTTGATAAGGTACCACACCAGAGACTGATCTGGAAACTTGAAATGGTAGGAGGAGTGCATGGCAGTTTACTAAAATGGATGGAAGACTTTTTGGTAGGAAGAGAAATGAGAACAATAATTAAGGACAGACCATCAGAATGGGGATTGGTGGAGAGTGGAGTTCCACAGGGATCAGTGTTGGCACCAGTAATGTTCGCAGTCTACATAAATGACATGGTGGATGGGGTGTCCAGTTATGTGAGCCTATTTGCAGACGATGCAAAATTGTTACGAAAAGTGAGATGTGACAAAGATTGCGAACTACTCCAGGAAGACTTGGACAGAATATGGAAATGGAGCTGTACATGGCAAATGGAGTTCAACACGACAAAATGCAAGAAAATAGAGTTTGGCAAGAGTGAAAGAAGAATCAGGAGTATGTACAAGATAGGAAATGAAGACATAAAACCAGTCATGAAGAAAAGACCTTGGGGTGACAATTACCAATGACCTATCGCCAGAGAGACATATAAACAAAATAATTGGAGAAGTATTGAACTTATTGAGGAACATAAGAGTGGCGTTCAGATATCTAGATGAAGAAATGATGAAGAAAATAATTACTGCAATGATAAGACCGAGGCTTGAATATGCAACAATACAGTGGGCTCCGAACTTAAAGAAACACATAAGGAAACTAGAGAAAGTACAGAGGGCTGCAACAAAATGGTGCCTGACTTAAGAGATTTGACTTATGAAGACAGACTGAAAAGAATGCAACTTCCAACCCTGGAAAACAGAAGAGAAAGGGGAGACCTGATAGCAATATACAGAGTGATGATTGGCATGGAAAAATGGATAGGGAAGATCTGTGTATGTGGAATGGAAGAATGTCGAGAGGGCATGGGAAAAAACTAAAATGGCCACTTATAGGAGAGATGTGAAAAATATAGCTTCCCTCATAGAAGGGTGGAAGCATGGAATAGTTTAGACGTGGAAGTGGTCAACGCAAGGAATATTCATGATTTTAAGAAAAAGCTGGACATTAATAGATATGGAGACGGGACAACACGAGCATAGCTCTTTTCCCGTATGTTACAATTAGGTAAATACAATTAGGTAAATACACACACACACACACACACACACACACACACACACACACACACACACACACACACACACACACACACACACACACACACATTCACCGTCGTTACGTTTCATACATTATATTGTATAACGTGATGTGCCACAAGCAGCATATGTGTGTGTGTGTAATTCACCTCAGTTTCCTGCTGGTCACCCAGCCAGTCTTTCCCATTATGGAGCGAGCTCAGAGCTCATAGACTGATCTTTGGGTAGGACTGAGACTACATAACACACACCACAACCCCTCGAGTTACATCCCGTACCTATTTACTGCTAGGTGAACAGGGGCCACACATTAAGAGGCTTGCCCATTTGCCTCGCCGCTTTCCGGGACTCGAACCTGGCCCTCTCGATTGTGAGTCAAGCATGCTAACCACTACACTACGCTGTGTGTAGCATGGTACAATAACTTTTTGATAGGTAGACGCATAAGAACATTATTGGAATCACCAGCTGACTCAGTGACGTCATCCGGTCGTGTAAACAACTCCATATCTTCGAATGAGTGTACACGTGTGGCAGAATTTGATCTTGGATTGTATGTTTCATGTGCCTTAATATTAATTTCTTATTGTTAGTATGGGCAAAGCTAGACTTTGTGCAGTGTATGGATGCACACCTGCCAAGTCTAGTAATTTTAAATATTATAAATTCCCCAAGAGCAAGACCATCGCAAGACAGTGGCTCCAAAAATGCTATCGTGCTGACACAGTAAACGTAAATAATGCCATGATATGTGAGGAACATTTTAGTTCCATCCAAATTAAGCACAATTTGAAATATGAGTTATTAGGTTCCCCAGTTCCAAGGAGTTGGAGGATCTAAAACTGAGGCAGTCCCTGATCAAAATCTGCCATTTCGTGGACACGATAATGGAAGTGGCCTTTCTGCAGAAAATACAGGTAAGGAAACTTAGATTTACTGACTAAATCTGATCAGTTTCAACACTCCAAATTAGAAATTGTATAATCTGCTTATGTCTAATGAACGAAATTAGTTCTACTAGTAGCCTAGACCTAGTCCATAATTTACAGGCTATGCCAGCCTTACAGGCTACTGACTGTACCATGGTACAATAACTTTATGATGTCTCGTTATTGTACCATGGGTTTACACTCAAGAATAAAGTATCTATATGAAGTGTGAATAGTTTAGGGCCGATGCAAGCTAAAGGAATGGATTGCCACGTTTAAATAGCAGTATACATTCACGGTCCATTCATATTACATGCATTTCAATGGCTTACGGTCCCCACTGAAATGCATTTATTATGTGACAGCACCGTAAACAGAGCGTGACTGTCCCTGTATAGTGTGGATCGCCTTTAGACTCATACGTGCATTAGCCTTTAGCCTCTTGTAGTTTTATATGTAGAGAGAACAGTGAGGTGCTGAGGAAGACGACGAAGGTACATGAAAGCGAAGAGGATCAGAGGAAATTAATGTGCATTATGCAATTATGCATAATGTATATGGCTTGAAAAATCCACTAACAATGTTTTTGAGCCACATCTACTAGGCTATCTGACATGTCTTTATCCGTACAATATTTTGTCTATCGCTATGAAATATCATCAACATTCAATCATTAATGTGTATCATATTTAATTTTCAACTGCTTAACTAATGGATCATGAAAAGAAAAAAGTTTTATATTAATTATTCATGATTTATTGAGTAGCAGACTATCGCGATCAGAGCTGGCTAGGCGAGTGGATGACGTCACAGAAACAGCGTTTCAGAAGACTTACCAGTAGGGCTGTGAGTTCAAAACTCGTGCATCTACCTGTCTCGTTATTGTACCATGGTGTGTAGTGTGTGTGTGTCAGAGAGAAGAGGAGAAAGGGGTGAGATTAGACCTCATTTACTGACCCGCCAATCAGGAAAAGGTGTGGGAGGGGCTTATTTTGGGGGGTTCTGTTGTCTTACTGATAAACGAGTATAGTACATCGTGTGATCCTGTATTATACGCGTCGCGTACGTGTCTCCATTCTCCCCCTTGCTGAGCTAGGTTGACAACGCTCTTCAGCAGATGCCAAGAAGACCTCATCAGCGAGAGAAAAAAAAAGCGGAGTTGGAGTCGGAGTCGGGGTCGGACTTTTGAAAATCCGACTCCACATCCCTGGTTTTAATGTGATATCTGTTAGCTGTACAAGTAAATATGCATACAGAAGGATACAGAAAAAACACATGCTAAAGGAATTTGTTTAATTTTACATTAAGACAAGTATATAAACAATATGTACTGCTAAAAAGTAGAAAAATAAACACAGATGACATCACTACTGTGTCATTGCAGCATTCTGGCAAACTTACAACCTGCATCTACTGTTCTACTGTAGGGTAAGAATTGGAGTATGTTAAGGGTAGGGGTAAACCAGTTTATTGCTGTGATTGAATATGGTCAGCTGCTCTGTGTAAGCTCTTAGTGCTGTAAGGTGTTCCTGGTTCACAAGATGATCTCTATCTATCAGGTGCTGATGGGGATAAGAGTGAATGAGTGAGTGCATGGTACTTTACCTGAGACACCTTGTTTGGGATTACCTTTCTGTTTTATACTGTAGACAGACTGTTATTAATTATTTCTTATTCATTTTATTCTTATCTGATTTTAATAATATTTGCTTAACTAAATATCACTGTTATAAATCAAATAATCCTAAATTAACCTCACTTATAATTGTATATATCTAATAGTTTTCTTTTTTTCTGTAAAATAACCAACCAACTATTAATTATTCTTACTGTTTGCAGGAGTCAAGGACAGACAGCTACTTTACTCTACCTGATTCTTTGGCCAAGCTGAATACCCCAAGCTGTGCCATGATGGATGACAAGGATTGCTATAAGATGCTGGAGGTGGATAGTGGCAGCAGTCTTTTTCCCTTGTGATATAGCACAAGTCATGAAATATTTTTTTTTTTTTTTTCATAGGTATTTGACATAAGCTTGATCATATCTAAATTTAGCTTGATTTTATAAATAAAGCACAGGAATTTTTTTACTGAATAGTATAAATACTAATTATTTGTTGGATAACAAAAAACGTTGAGTAAAAAGGTAATTTTGTTGCAGGTATTAATGAAGTCACAGTTTCAAACAATTTCAAGAGGATGAGGAAAAGGAAACACTCAAGCTGGGAAGTGAAGTTATGAAGCAAAGCTAGCTTCTTTACTGTGTCCACCCTGCGTGCCAGTGTGTGCTGAAGTCTTGAAAGCTGCCGGACTCAGGGTGAGGTGTGGCATCAAGGATTTCTCTTGGGAGTCTGAGCATGGTGCTGTAAACTAACTCAGGAGAGTTGTTGTGTAGATCTGTATTCAATGAGGATGAGGTAAAGAGAGTGCAACCAATTTTTCTCATTGGGTTGGTTTACAAGAAAGACTTGAGTTGGCATTGAAAGTACTTGACTGTGCCATTAGTAGCTGGAGGTCCTGATACCAAGGAAAGTCATCACTACCATGAATGTCATCACTACCCACTATTACCTTTGTGCCTTAGGGAGGGAAAGGGAATTCCGTTATAGTCTGGATCCATTAGCACTGAGCAGTGATTGATGAGCTGCTGCTTAAATATAATTTTCTGTAGGTAGTTGAAACTAATCTTCTTGTTTGAGGAAATGGAGCCTCAGCTAAAAAGGAGAACAAGGCATAGCCTTGCACTGCCTGTGCTCACACAAGTTCTGGCATTGAGGCTGTTTGCAAGTGGTTCTTTTCAGACATCATTAAAGACACAGGTTAGTGAGATATCTATGTTTATTGGTCTTCCATGTAGTTTTGATAAAGAATAATTTCCTTAGCCTTACTAGTACAGGCAACCCCCGTTTAACGAAGGTTCACACAACGAAATTTCGCTACAACGAAGGTTTCATTTTACTACCATCTGCTCGTTTAACGAACACTAAACTCGCTTTAACGAAGTTTTATCCAGGTAATTTTTTTCCAAATTTGAAAGCCCCACCATATCACGCAAGCTAACAGGCTTTTGAATACACCAGGAGCTGCTGGTACTAAGGCCTGCCTCAGGAAAAAATCCTGGGACACCTACAGAATAAAGATCAAGATCAAGATCAAGCCTCTCGTGGACAACACGCGCAGCACTCACTCCCCAGTCAATACATAACTGCCTCAGCAGCAGCTTGTCTTCCCTAGCTCAACTTACCACGAAAACGCCCTGCAATTGGCCTAGTGTTCGTAAGAAGACCAGGAAGTCTCTTACTCTCCAAGTGAAGCTAGATATTATTCACAGACACGAGAGGCCAGAAAACTATAGCAGTGCTGGCCACCATCTTGACTCCATATTATACTGTCTCTATTTTAAAGTCAGCAGACTCTATTAGGAAGGCTGGTGAGACCGTATCTTCCTTGCAAGCTAAAAGAACCACCTGAACTCGTGACTCTTCAATGGATAAAATGGAAAGCCTTGTGGAAATGTGGTACATAAGTTTTGTATGCAGTACAATGATGCGCACTTTGTTTGCATTCCACAGGTTGCCGGTTAGTGTCTTTCCCGTTTCACTCTTCCTCCTTTCATAAGGTTAACCCCTTCAATACGGTGATGCCTATGTGGGTGTCATGAAGCCCCAGTAGTAAATACGGTGATGCCTACGTAGACGTCATATTTCTTTTCTGAGCTTTTTTCAGTTCAGTTGTCCCGTATAGTGTGTTGGATACCAACTACACACACCATATGCTGTCCTTGAAATCCTAGTGCTCCTCCCACCATCCTTGTCTCCACCAATCACTAAAGATAAGCTACATGTGTCCCGCCTTGTGTCTAAAATTACCCAATGGCATAGACTGTTCCCATCTCTCTCTCTCTCTCTCTCTCTCTCTCTCTCTCTCTCTCTCTCTCTCTCTCTCTCTCTCTCTCTCTCTCTCTCTCTCTCTCTCTCTCTCTCTCTCTCTCTCTCTCTCTCTCTCTCCATCTCCCTTTCCTCTCTCCATCTCCCTTTCCTCCTCCATCTCCCTTCCCTCCCTCCCCTCTCCCTCTCAAAGATAAGTTACATGCGTCCACACTTGTAACATTCACACACACACACACACACACACACACACACACACACACACATTCTCTCTCTCTCTCTCTCTCTCTCTCTCTCTCTCTCTCTCTCTCTCTCTCTCTCTCTCTCTCTCTCTCTCTCTCTC
This sequence comes from Portunus trituberculatus, assembly GCF_017591435.1. NCBI lineage: Eukaryota > Metazoa > Arthropoda > Malacostraca > Decapoda > Portunidae > Portunus > Portunus trituberculatus. The sequence continues at coordinate 9,167,243 of NC_059278.1, read as the reverse complement.
TCTCTCTCTCTGAGAGAAGCGTCCACTTTCCTCTTCGAAGGCGATATAGTGACTAAAAAATAGCAGCATAATACACAAAGACGACAAGTATGACAAGCTTGCACGAGTTTCCAGTCCTCGGGCGCACGGCACTACCACCTGTATATCATACAGGCAGGCTTTTTTAACATCCGGCATGAAGGGGTTAAGATCATCAACATTATAAAGTTACGTACATACATACATTGGTGTACATTATAATGACAAATTAAACTACCTAAATGTTTAACTTCATAATTTTTACTTTCATTAAACCTTTTACTGTAGTATGATGCACTCTCGCTTTGCTTACTCTCAATGGAAGTTCAAATCAGGGGTTAAACTTGTTGTAATCGGTTCGCTTAACGAAGTGTTTTTTAGGAATGTAACCCCTTCGTTAAACGAGTGTTGCCTGTAGTTTATTCTCTTACATTATTTTGCATATATATACCTTCACATTCATCTAAAATGGAAATACGTACATGGTGGGGGAGAAATGCCCTCAGATTCCTCGGGGTTCGGTTTAGAGGACACTTTGCCTTTTTTAGAAACTCTTTTTAACCTGTTCACTCTGGGCAATAGAAAATGGCTCCCTGTACAATATCTGGGCTGGGATGTGGTGGAGGGATACCTGATTCGGACAGCTAACGGGCGTGCTCTCTCTCTCTCTCTCTCTCTCTCTCTCTCTCTCTCTCTCTCTCTCTCTCTCTCTCTCTCTCTCTCTCTCTCTCTCTCTCTCTCTCTCTCTCTCTCTCTGGAAATAAATAATGATAATAGTAAGTTATTTTTCATATTAGCTATGTATATTAAGAAATAAACCCACACAAATTTTAGAGAAAAGAATAATGGTTTGCCTGCTCTTGATCATTTTCTGAAGATGACAAATGACAGAAAATGTTTATTTTTATGGTACACTAATCTATTGGCTACATAGAAAAAATAATAAATAAAATAGAATTATTGCCAGCAGGGCACATCGGTACTTGTACTGGTATAAGTGAATCATACACCTTTGTAAAAATTATGAAGGTCAAGTAAGCCATCATATCACTTAACAACATTATACCATATATGACGTGAAATCCATCCCGCTCAAGGCCAAACACAAAATCAACTCTTAGTTTGCCTCAGTCAGTAGTAGAGTTGGGTCTTGCTGTCCTGTTCTGTGACAGGCCTCTAGATTTACATGACTTGGGTGGTTAGTAGTGCTTTATTTTGCTATACTATGTCAAAATCTAAGGATTTAATGAGTGACAATTGCTCAAATCTAAAGAAAGGAGGCCATACGTTTACCAAAACTTACAATTTGATTGGCATGGGGTGAATGAGTATGAAGTACAGATGCAAATTTTGTGAAGGAAGAAGTGATCAAATACCACAGAAGAAACCTCACTCTGGCAGACCATGCAAGGTCTCAAATGGTGCAAGAAACATGCTGTATTTGTAGCTGCTGACTCTACTGTTCATTTCAGTATGTTCGTAGCATGATTTGAGATCTTGCATGGTGTGCCAGAGCAAGGTTTCTTATGTGGTATTTGATAATTTCCTCCTTCATGAAATTTGCTTATGTACTTCGCACTTGTTTGCCCCACCCTAGTGAAATTGCAAATTTCGTTAATTGCATGGCCTCCTTTCTTCAGACCAATTATTATCTGAGCAATTTTCTCACTCATTAAATCCTTAGATTTTGACATAATGTAGCAAATAAACCACTACTAACCACCCAAGTCAGGTAAATCCAGAGGCCTATCACAGAAGAGGACAGCACAGATGACCTCACTCTACTGCTGCCAGAGGCAAACTCAGAGTTGACTTTGTATTTGGCCTTGAGTGGGAAAGACTCCACAACATCACAGAATGGTCACAGATTTTTGTCTAATTTTGCTTCGTCCTCATAAACACCTTTCTTTTTTTCATCACAAATACGTGACCATGTATCCACATAGTCGTATATTTTTTTTATCTAGTAATGTATATATTTTGTTTATAAACAAAGAATCCTCTCTTTTAGCATAAAATCTCACTTTTACTTAAGTATAAACTCATGAAGTGTGCCAAATAACAAATTCATCACATACTCCTGCACAATTGGTGCATGAAATGTGCCATCCCATTTGGTGTATGAAGTGTGTTATGCCAATTCCTACTGATGTGTGTTCTTGTAATTTTTTATTTAATTGACAGGAAATATCAATATCATCAATATCATGGAGATTACATTTATGTAAACAAAGTACATTCATGAATGTTATAATGAAGGAAATATACACATGTTTTTATATACAATAATGTTTTGATAATCCTTAAGGTTTGAGCCAGTTTTGGAACATCAAAATGCTCTATGTCAAATTACTGGGCTATTCATTTCATATAATATGAACTTTAGAGAAATGGAAGGTTTAACTTCCAACCTCTAGACCTGTCAGTCCCCAACTAAAGTTTGTTTAACAATGTACAGCTTCCAATGAGGAACTGCCACAGGCTGATGTGGAGTGAGCTGCCGTGCAGAAAGGTCGGCATGCTCCAGGCAGAGAAGTTCAGCAGGAAATCATACAAAATTTCTTCCACTATTGAGGTAAGAGATTGGTTTCATTTTTGTGTTTCTAATGAGTGAAAGATTATTTCTTCATGTATGTTATGCATGCTTTTATTTATCTCTAAATGAAATAGCTCTCAAATATTATGTATCAATAACAACAACAGGTTAAAGATATGGTGTATATTTATTTGCTTAATTAAAAGAAGTAAACCTTTCATAAAACGAGCAGTAAATAAAAGGAGGTCTTTAGTATTTTTTTTCTTTTTCTATGTTATAACCTATAGCACCTGCAGGTATAGGTGAAGAATATGGGAAGCATTCTCCAACTTCCACCTATTAGTGGCACAGGCAATTTTATTTGTAGTGGTACCCATATTAGGGCCCATGTCACCACTCAAGTGCATCTTTGGTGTAAGATATTACACCTCCACCTAGAACCTGGGTATCATGGTGACATGTAGGTAACTTTAAACCACTCGACAAATGATATAATTTCAAGACGGCACGTGGTGGGATGCAAACCTATGCATGGACATCTGCCCAATCCATGCTCACCACCTTATCCACTACTCCGTCTCCCTTAAAGTATAAGAACACAAGAACGTGAGAAAATGAGGGAAGCTGTTACAGGGTGTCAGGCCACACATGACAATCCTTGTATGAGCAAAGATACATAATTCCATCTATAAATTTATCTTATCTTCTTTTAAAGCTCCCTATTCACTTACTAACAACAGCATTACTGAGTCTCTTCCATTCATCAACCAGTCTGTTACAGAACCAGTTCCTTTCCATTTCTTTCCCGAACATGAATTTTTCAAGCTTAATTCCTTCAACATGAGGACACATATTTTGCATACCCATAGCACTTGTGACATATCTGAAGATGTGCATACTGTGCCATGGCTACATTCTGCTAAAGTGATGTTTTTTTTCAGAGAGAGAGAGAGAGAGAGAGAGAGAGAGAGAGAGAGAGAGAGAGAGAGAGAGAGGTGCAACAAATTGCCTCTTCTCCAGTCCCTTCCAGTCAAGCCTGCAGTGCCCTGTCCAGCAAGATAGACAGCAACTGGCAGGAAGTGTGCACCTCGCATCCAAAACCATTAAGGAAAGTGACCAACGACACCTCACCTCTGCTTAACAACATCCCTGACCTCACCCACACCCGCCAACCACCGCCACTAATCCAACTCTCCTGACCTACCACCACCACCACCACCACTACTGCTGCTGCTGCTGTTGCTACTGACTGCACCAACCCCATTTCCCATCGCCGGGCCGTCATTAATGCCTCCACACTACCAACTTGGCCACCCACATAGCAGACTTGTACAAAAACTTCACCACCAGACACAATGATAACAGGAGATAGGCCTACAGTAACCTAGTATCGCTGCCTTTCTTTGGATGCTGCTGTCAACAAGGATGCACGGCAGGTCACTGTCCAGTTGTTGTATGTGATTACTGTGGCTGTTGACCAATGCCAAACACACCAGGCTGAGGAATCCAGGAGGCTTAAATGTACCTACTGTCTATGACGAGGACACGAGGAGAGTTGCTGCTACACATGCACAAGCGAAGAACGGCAAGAGCGGCTCTTCCAAGCCTTACTGTCTGAACACCTCCAGCCAGCCACCCCCTAGCTGGCCACTCCCCAGCCTGCAGCTTACTGAGCTTACCTGACTAGAGCCACACACCCGGCCTGGACTCATCACCCCCATCCTGCCCCACTACTGCTATGTTAGAAAAATGACCGCCACCATCCTCACCATCCTGACGACCTACGTTCGTGGCTTCAGGACCAATGTTAGAGAGCTGACACGCACCGCTCTTTAGCAATGCGCTGACATAGTGGTGGCGGTAGATACCTTCCTGGATGACAGCTGTGGTACCTCATGCGACAGAATTACTGGTTACTCCCACTGGACAAGGCATGACTGACATGGGCAGGGAGGTGGTTTAGCTCTAGGTCATTGTGAGGGACTTCAAATCGACGTCCTGACAGTAAACACACTAAAAGAGCTAGAAAGAATGTTCTTGTGTCATCCTTGAGGATAGGAATGCCCTGCTACTGTGTGTCATGTACCGACCTCAGTGGCAGGGGAGTGAGCCGCTAACCTATCTCACGAATCTCCTGGACGGCATCATGGCAGCCCACAACTGTCAGAACATTGCCATAGTAGGAAACCTCAACCAGCACCTTATCATGAGGCCTTTTACAGAGCTGATAGTGGTGCAGGGACTACGTAACCATGTAGACTTCCCTACACATCAGCATGGAGGCTCCTTGGACCCTGTGCTGACGGACTTGGCAGGTGACAGTGTACAGTGCTGCCCACTGGACGTCATGGCTACCTTCGACCACCTCGCTATCCTCTCCACCTTTATCCATGCCCCAGCACGTGAGGAGAAGCATCACAGGACCATCTGGCTCTGGAATTGTACTGACTGGGATGTTGCAAGACGTGCCCTGAGCGAATACCTTTGGGACTCAGTGTTAATTTGCGAGCTGCACCATGACATCCGCTCCTTCACCACCATCCTCCTCAACCTACAGCAGCATCACGTACCACACAGGTCCTATACAACGAGCCCTAAGGACCAGCCCTAGTTTGGGTATCATTGTCAGGTTGCTGGTGAGCAAAAGTACAGTGCATGGCAGTGGTACAAGAGGCACCCGAGCCAGAGGAACAAAGCTATGTACCAAGCTACTTGCAAAGCCATGATACGAACAGCGAAATGGGCAAAAACAAAATGGGAGGAGAACAACAGGAGGATGCTGTCTTCCAACCAGCTGGACCCAAAGCGTTGGTGGAGTTTGGTGAAAGAGAACTAGGGTGTTACCTTCAATGAATGCTTACTGGCTCTCACAAATTTCGGTGGGGATCTGGCTGTCACCAGCCAGGAAAAAGCTGACATCCTTGCCCAGGTGTTCAGCAAAAAGATGAGGACATCAGAATACCTGACAGGCAGCCAACACCTCTTCCATGTCTTGTTCCCACAAGTATGGAAACTGTGGTAATTTCACATCACGCTGTCAGAAGGCACCTGAAGGGCATTAACATCAGGAAGACTCCAGATCCTGATGGTATCAGTCCTTATCTTAAAAATGTGTGGATGAGCTCACCACACCCCTTATCAACATCATCTGCCAGTGCCTAGTGTCCACGGTGTGGCCATCTCCATGGAAGAAGGTAAGGGTCACACCTGTACATGAAAAAAAGGGAAAGATTGGTGCTGAAAAACTACTGACCCATCTCTCTCCTCTCAGTGGTCAGTAAAACATTCAAGATGACCATCGGTGAGCAAGTGATGAGGTTCCTTGATGAACACCATCTTCAGTCACCGAGGCAGTTTGGGTTCAGGAAAGGACGCTCCACTTCCGACCTGCTCCTCCTCCTATCACAGTCCTGGCACAATGCTCTGGATGCTGGACGGGCCTCACTTGTGCCTTCGACACCGTGTGGCACTAGGGGATGAAAGCCAAGCTCAAGCAGCTTGGCATTTCCAGGGATCTGCTGCACCTATTCTCCAGCTACCTGAGGCTTCTGTTTCACAAGGACCCATATTGTGGAACATTTATTTCAATGACCTCCTGCAAAGCAGCCCCTCAGCTAGTGCATACCTTGACATGGACCTATGAGAGGGAGGAGGCACAGGTCATGGTACAGTCTGCCAACACACTGTTGCGTGACATCATGGCCTGGGGTGACCGGTGGCAAATAAAGTTTGCCTTACAAGACTCAGGCCATGGTGATACCACGCTCTCCCCAAGGACATGTGTGATCTGTGTGGGAGGCTGGTGGTGGGAGGCAACACCATCCCACTTCAAGACAGCATCGACATCCTTGGTGTGGAGGTGAACTCACAGCTGCTCTTCAACTGCCACCTTGAGAATGTGGCTTGAAAAGCGATGCAGAAGGTGTCCTTACTGCATTGTTTGCGGCACCTTGACGCAAAGAGCCTCCTAACCCTGTACAAGGATCTGGTCAGGCCCATCATGAAATATGTGCCACTCACACGGATGTCCAGTGCCCTCTGCCACCTCAACCTGCTGGACAAAGTGCAGAGAAGAGCAGAGCGCCTCATCAGGGGTGCCTGACACCTGTACCCTCCCCCCAGCAACCATGGCAGCAGCAACAACAGATGAGTGCTAAGAGACACACTGGAGCATTACTGACTGTGCTACACAAGGCACAAATCTATAACGTGCCTCACCTAGCAGACCTGAGAGCCACCTGGAGGAGATTGGAGTGTTGCACGAGAACGGTGCAGAGCAACGGACTGCTCTTGGAGGTGCCATGGTCTTGCTCCAGCTCCCACCAATGGACTTTCTCCTCCGCCACTGCTGCGTGGTGGACGTAAGACCTCTCTGTCCACACAGCAGATGAAGGTGATCACACAGGTGGTTTCATCTCCATCCATATTAGATATCTCCACCCAATCCCATAATTTAGTCATTGTTATTATTACTATCAGCATCACCATTATTGAAGTTGTCATTATTAACACTGTCATCACCATTACTATTATCACTCATTGTTCTTCCTTTTCTCAAGCTTTAAGATGGTTCCTGGCGACAACAGTAACTTTAGCTTAAGCAAAGCCACTGTCCTGTACGTATTATTATGGAGTATAGTTAAAAAGAGAGAGAGAGAGAGAGAGAGAGAGAGAGAGAGAGAGAGAGAGAGAGAGAGAGTGAGTGAGTGAGTGAGTGAGTGTGTATTTACCTAGTTGTAGTTTTACAGGGCCTGGGCTTTATGCTCGTGTGGCCCCGTCTCCATATCTACACTTATCCAATTTTTCTTTAAAACTATGTACACTCTTTGCTGACACCACTTCCTCACTCAAACTGTTCCAAGTCTCAACACATCTTTGTGGGAAACTGAATTTTTTAACATCTCTCAGACATCTTCCCTTCCTCAGTTTCTTACTATTCAATCTTGTGCTTCTAATGTCATATTCTTCTCTCAGGATTAGTTTCTCATTATCCACTTGATCCATTCCGTTAATCAATTTATAAACTTGTATCAGATCCCCTCTGTGTGTGTGTGTGTGTGTGTGTGTGTGTGTGTGTGTGTGTGTGTGATTCACCTTGGTCGTCTGCTGGTCACCCAGCCAGTCTCCCCCATTATGGAGCGAGCTCAGAGCTCATAGACCAATCTTCGGGCAGGACTGAGACCACAACACACTCCACACACCGGGAAAGCGAGGCCACAACCCCTCGAGTTACATCCCGTACCTATTTACTGCTAGGTGAAAAGGGTTACACATTAAGAGGCTTGCCCATTTGCCTCGCCGTGCCGGGACTTGAACCTGGCCCTCTCGATAGTGAGTCGAGCGTACTAACCACTACACTATGTGTGTGTGTGTGTGTGTGTGTGTGTGTGTGTGTGTGTGTGTGTGTGTGTGTGTGTGTGTGTGTGTGTGTGTGTGTGTGTGTAATTCACTGTTTGATCTGCTGCAGTCTCTGGCGAGACAGCCAGACGTTACCCTACGGAACGAGCTCAGAGCTCATTATTTCCGATCTTCGGATAGGCCTGAGACCAGGTGTGTGTGTGTGTGTGAGTGCGTGTGTGTGTGTGTGTGTGTGTGAGTGCGTGTGTGTATGTGTGTGTGTGTGTGTGTGCGCATGTGTGTAATTCACCTCCTCGGTCGCCTGCTGGTCACCCAGCCAGTCTTCCCCATTACGGAACGAGCTCAGAGCTCATAGACCGATCTTCGGTTAGGACTGAGACCACAACACATTCCACACACCGGGAAAGCGAGGCCACAACCCATTGAGTTACATCCCGTACCTATTTACTGCTAGGTGAACAGGGGCCACATATTAAGGCTTGCCCATTTGCCTCGCCGCCTCCGGCGAGGCAAATGGGCTGTGTGTGTGTGTGTGTGTGTGTGTGTGTGTGTGTGTGTGTGTGTGTGTGTGTGTGTGTGTGTGTGTGTGTGTGTGTGTGTGTGTGTGTGTGTGTGTGTGTGTGTGTGTGTGTATGTGTATGTATGTGTGCACTCGTGTGTGTGTGCTTGTGAGTGCATGTGCGTGTGTGCATGTGAGAGTGCATGTGCGTGTGTGTATTTACCTAGTTGTAGTTTTACAGGGCCTGGGCTTTATGCTCGTGTGGCCCCGTCTCCATATCTATACTTATCCAATCGTACTTTAAATGTATGCAAACTCGTTGCAGACACTACTTCTTCATTTAAACTGTTCCATGTCTCAATACATCTTTGCGGGAAACTATATTTTTTAACATCTCTCAGACATCTTCCTTTTCTCAGCTTTTTACTATGCCATCTTGTGCTTTGGATGTCATATTCTTCTCTCAGGATCAGTTTCTCATTATCCACTTGGTCCATTCCGTTGATCAGTTTATAAACTTGTGTGTGTGTGAATACATGTGCGTGTGTGTTGTGTGTGTGTGTGTGTGCATGTGTGTGTGTGTGTGTAATTCACTGTTTGATCTGCTGCAGTCTCTGACAAGACAGCCAGATGTTACCCTACGGAACAGCTCGGAGCTCATTATTTCCGATCTTCAGATAGGCCTGAGACCAGGCACACACCACACACCGGGACAACAAGGTCACAACTTTTTTATTTACATCCCGCACCTACTCACTGCTAGGTGAACAGGGGCTACACGCGAAAGGAGACACACCCAAATATCTCCACCTGGCCGGGGAATCGAACCCTGGTCCTCTGGCTTGTAAAGCCAGCGCTCTAACCACTGAGCTATCGTGTGTGTGTGTGTGTGTGTGTGTGTGTGTGTGTGTGTGTGTGTGTGTGTGTGTGTGTGTGTGTGAGTGAGTGAGTGAGTGAGTGAGTGAGTGAGTGTGTGTGTGTGTGTGTGTGTGTGTGTATTTACCTAATTGTATTTACCTAATTGTAACATACGGAAAAGAGCTATGCTCGTGTTGTCCCGTCTCCATATCTATTAATGTCCAGCTTTTCTTAAAATCATGAATATTCCTTGCGTTGACCACTTCCACGTCTAAACTATTCCATGCTTCCACCCTTCTATGAGGAAGCTATATTTTTCACATCTCTCCTATAAGTGGCCATTTTAGTTTTTCCCATGCCCTCTCGACATTCTTTCATTCCACATACACAGATCTTCCCTATCCATTTTTCCATGCCAATCATCACTCTGTATATTGCTATCAGGTCTCCCCTTTCTCTTCTGTTTTCCAGGGTCGGAAGTTGCATTCTTTTCAGTCTGTCTTCATAAGTCAAATCTCTTAAGTCAGGCACCATTTTGTTGCAGCCCTCTGTACTTTCTCTAGTTTCCTTATGTGTTTCTTTAAGTTCGGAGCCCACTGTATTGTTGCATATTCAAGCCTCGGTCTTATCATTGCAGTAATTATTTTCTTCATCATTTCTTCATCTAAATATCTGACGCCACTCTTATGTTCCTCAATAAGTTCAATACTTCTCCAATTATTTTGTTTATATGTCTCTCTGGCGATAGGTCATTGGTAATTGTCACCCCAAGGTCTTTTCTTCATGACTGGTTTTATGTCTTCATTTCCTATCTTGTACATACTCCTGATTCTTCTTTCACTCTTGCCAAACTCTATTTTCTTGCATTTTGTCGTGTTGAACTCCATTTGCCATGTACAGCTCCATTTCCATATTCTGTCCAAGTCTTCCTGGAGTAGTTCGCAATCTTTGTCACATCTCACTTTTCTTAACAATTTTGCATCGTCTGCAAATAGGCTCACATAACTGGACACCCCATCCACCATGTCATTTATGTAGACCGCGAACATTACTGGTGCCAACACTGATCCCTGTGGAACTCCACTCTCCACCAATCCCCATTCTGATGGTCTGTCCTTAATTATTGTTCTCATTTCTCTTCCTACCAAAAGTCTTCCATCCATTTTAGTAAACTGCCATGCACTCCTCCTACCATTTCAAGTTTCCAGATCAGTCTCTGGTGTGGTACCTTATCAAAGGCCTTTTTAAATCCAGATATATTCCATCAGCCCAACCATCTCTTTCCTGTATTACATCTATCACCCTCGAATAGTAACATATCAGGTTTGTCGTGCATGAACGCCCTTTTCTAAAACCAAATTGACACTCACAAAGTATGTCATTTTCTCCAAGAAGTCTGTCCATCTATTCTTCACCACCCTCTCACACATCTTAGCTACCACACTTGTAAGTGACACTGGTCTATAGTTCAATGGGTCTCTCTTGTTACCTGATTTATAGATTGGGACAATGTTAGCTCTTTTCCAGTCTTGGGGCACTACACCTTCCCTTAATGAGGCATCAATTACTTCACAAACTTTTTCTGCCAGTTGCTCCTGCATTCTCTTAAAATCCATCCTGATACCCCATCAGGTCCCACAGCTTTTCTCACTTCTAAACTCCCCATCATGTTCTTGATCTCCTCCACAGTTACTTGAAACTCCTTCATAATCCCTTTCTGTTCCATTACCAGTGGTTTGTCAAAAGCAGTCTCCTTTGTGAATACCTTCCGAAAGCATCCATTCATAGCCTCTGCCATTTCCTGGGATCTTCACTGCATACTCCATTTACTTCTAAACTTTCAATACTTTCTCTATTTTTGATGTTGTTGTTCACATGTCTGTAAAAAGCCTTGGTTGGTCTTTACATTTATCAATTATATCCTTTTCTTGTTTCTTTCTTTCTTCTCTTCTAATCAACACATATTCATTTCTTGCTCTTTTGTAACTTTCCACTGCTTAATCCGTCTTTTCCTTCTCCACCTCTTCCATGCATCCTCTTTTCTTGTTCTAGCCTTTTCACATCTATCGTTAAACCAGTCCTGCTTTCCAACTTCTCTATGTTGTCTTATTGGTACAAATTTTTCTCACCTTCTTTGTATATTTTTATAAATTCCTTCCACTTTTCATTTGCTCCTTAGCACTCTTGAATTTCATCAATTTGTCTCTTGAAAGAATTTCTTTAGGTTTCCAAAATCTGTCTTGGCATAATTCCATCTTCCCACTTTATATTCTTCATTTCTTCTAGATTTCTCTTCATCTATCACCTTGAACTCCAAAACTGCATGATCACTCTTTGCTAAAGGGCACTCCACCCTCATCTCCTCAATGACCATTGGCTCTGTACTAAAGACCAAGTCCAGTCTTGACGATGCTCCCTCTCCTCCAAACCTAGTATCTTCTTTGACCCACTGAGTTAACACATTTTCCATTGCCAGTGTCAATAGTGTATTTCCCCATGTTGTCTCTGATCCTTCCATTGACCAGTCCTCCCAACACACCTCTTTACAATTAAAATCTCCCATCATTATAGTTCGTTCACAGCCACCCAACATTTCTTCCAGACATGTTCCTGTATCACTTATCATTTCTTCATATTCCTGTACTGACCATGCATTTGTCTTAGGTGGTACGTACACCACTATGTAGTGCCTCTTTTTCCTTCATTAGTTTCTGCTCTGATCTTTAGCACTTCTGCCTTTCCCATACCTTCTTTCACTTGATCCACCTTTATATCTTTTTAACCAGCAACATCACTCCTCCTCCCATCTTACCTACTCTATTTCTTTTCCAAACATTATATTTCCTTCTCCAACCATCATCAGGTCTTCTCCTCTCTCAGTTTTGTTTCAGTAAGACCCACAATATCTGGGTTCTTGTCCCTCAAGTAATCGTTGAGTTCTAAAATCCCGATATCACTCCATTTATGTTGGAATACATTACATTCCGCTCATATGTAAGTTTCTTTAGTCCTTTCTTGCTGTACTTTTCTGGGTTATGAACCACTTCCTCAGTCTCATATCCAAGATTCTCCAGAAAAACTCTTTCTTCTCCTCTTCTGTCCTCTCTTCATTTTTTCAAAGCCTCCTTTCTCAACTCATTTAACATTTCTCTTTCCTTTTCACCGAGATCTCTTCTCAACCAAATCTTCCTTGTTGTTTCCTGCTGGGCTAGCCTCCATGACTTCTCCACCAATTCATCTACATCCTTTTGTGACTTAAGTTTGATTCTTATTGGCCTCATACCTTCTCCTGTGAACTTTCCAATTCTATGGAAGTCCTCTATTTCTTGTACTAGGTCTTTTCCCTCCTCCTGCACCACATTAATGATATTATTTATCACCTTTTTTATGTTTTTCTCTCTCTCCATTTTACTGTGTGTGTGTGTGTGTGTGTGTGTGTATGTATTTACCTATTTGTGTATTACAGGGCCCGAGCTAAGCTCTCTGTGTCCTGTCTCCTTGTCCACTCCTGTCATCTCTCTTTCATCTGATTGACACACACTGTGTCAACGATATCACTGCTCAGTTTATTCCACTTATCAATACTACGATGCGGGAAACTGTATTTTCTCACGTCATTTAGACAGATGTCTTTTATTAATTTTTTTCCATGTCCCCTGAGATGATTACTTGGTGTCACCTTTATCAACTCTGTCCAATATGTCAATCTTGTTCACCAATTTATACACATAGTTATCATGTCTCCTCTTGTTCTTCTCTCTTCTAATGTGGTCAGCCCCAGTTTCCTCAGTCTTTCCTCTTAGTCTAACTCCCTGAGTCCTGATACCATCCTTGTTGCCAGCCTCTGTACCCTTTCTACCTTCTTCACATTTTTCTTCATATGCAGTGACCAGACACAAGCTGCATATTCTAACTGGGGTCTTATTAAGGTACATAATATCTTCTTCATCATTCCTTCATCTAGGTAGTGGAATGCAAGGCCAATATTTTGAAGCATGTTATATGTTTTCCAAAAATCTTGTTAATGTGTTTCTCCGGTGACAAAGTGTTTTGCAGTTACTCCTAAGTCTTTCTCCTCATTGGTCTCTTTAATTTTCTCATAACCCAGCCTGTAATCCCAGTTTGGTCTGTATCTACTTCTTCCCATTTTCATAACATGGCTCTTGTTTATATTAAATTCCATCTGCCACTCTTTACTCCACTCATATATTTTATCAAGATCTTCCTGTAACTTGTTACAATCTTCCACATTCTTTACTCTCTTCATAATTTTAGTATCGTCCAAAACATGTTCATGTAACTGTCAATTCCTACTGGCATATCATTAACATAAATCAAAAACATGATGGGACCAAGCACTGACCCTTGTGGAACTCCACTGGTTACCTTCTTCCACTCAGACTTCCTTCCTCTCACCACTGTTCTCATTTCTCTTCCCACTAAGTAATTTTCCATCCATTTTGCTAGTTTATCATTTACTCCTCCAATCATCTTTAGTTTCCACATCAGTCTATTGTGTGGTACTTTATCAAAGGCCTTTCTCAAGTCCAGGTAGATAGCATCCACCCATCCCTCTCTATGTTGTAGTATGTCAGTCACTCTTGAATAAAAACATAATAAATTGGATACGCACGATCTTCCTTTCTGAAACCAAACTGTCTTTCACTCAGAATGTTTTCACTTTCTAGATACTCACTCCACTTAGCGTTAATTACTTCTTCACATACCTTGCACAATATACTAGTCAACGATACTGGTCTATAATTTAGCGGTTCTATTCTACTACCATTCTTATATATAGGCACAATATCAGCTCTTTTCCACTCTTTCGGGACTATTCCTGTTCATATGGAGGTTTCCACAATATCAAATACAGGCTTCAACAATTGATCCTTACATTCTTTTAGCTTAGCAACTTCCCAGATATGCCATCAGGCCCCATTGATTTATTAATATCCAAATAGCTTATAATTTTCCTTACATCTTCCTTAGTAACCATGATGTCCTGCATTTGCTTTATTTCCGTAGGCCTTTCTCCTATAAAATGCTCCTCCTTGTAAACACTTCAAAAGTTGTCGTTCAAAATTTCAGCTATATCTCTAGCATCCTCATATACTTCTTCCCCATTTTTTACCTTTTGTATTGCCTCCCTTATATTTAGTTTTCCATTTATGAATTTGTAAAACATTATAGGGTCACTATCACAGTTTTCCACCACCCTCTGTTCATATTCCTTTTGTGCTGTTCTCCTTACTTCAACATATCTATTTATTGCTGTTTTGTAAACTTCTCTTGATAATACATCACTGTTTTTCTTAAGTTTCTTCCATGCCTTTTCTTTGTTCTTTTTTGCTTCTTCACAATTTCTATTAAACCACTGTTTATTATTTAAAGTCCTCTTTCTATGATATGGCACAAACTTTTTCACAGCAGAATTATATAAATCCATAAATTTATTGTATTTCAATTGCATATCCCTTTCCTGGTATACCAGGAACTCCCTTATATGGTTATAATTTGCCCTAATATAATTTAATTTTTCCTCCCTGCGTTCCACAATCTTATTCTGCTTAATTCCTATCCAGCTCAAAGCTTAGGACATCATGATCGCTTCTCCCCAAGGGACATTTATGTTCAATTTCCTCTTTTAGAGAGATGCCCCTGGTAAATACCAAATCCAACCTTGCTGCAACATCTTGTCCCCTGCACCTTGTTGGCGATCTCACCCACTGTGTCATCAAGTTATTTGTTGCTACCTTTAACAATTCCTCTGCCCACTCACCACCGTTCACCACTTCGTAGTCTTCCCACATTATTTCTTTACAATTAAAGTCTCCGACTATCATCACTCTATCCTTTCTGATGAGTTCTTGCTTCATTCTGTCTAGAGTATTTCTCATCACCATTTAGTACTGTTCATATTCCCAAGCACTGGTTCTGGGTGGTATGTATACTGTTATAATATTAATGTCCCTCTTGCCATCTGTTATAAGCATACTTATCACTTCCTCATTTCTCTTACTATAGTTCACCTCCTTCACTATCAGATCTTCCTTAGTAAGAACCATTATACCACCACCACCTTTATTTTTTCTATAATTTCTCCATACTTTGTAGTGTTTTACAACAAACCAGTCTAGCTTTATTTCGGGCCTTAGCTTTGTTTCCACTACACACTTTATGTCCGGTTTGTTATTTCTTAGGTAATCCATATATTCTAGGCTCTTAGACAGAAATCCATCTATATTCGTGTAAGTCACTTGTATTCCATTCCTAGTCTCTTCCTTCCATGTCTATTCTGCGTGTTTTATCCACCACTTCTTTAGCCTCCCATTTCTCATCCTCCAAAAAAACTTGGTCTTTTCCTCCTGTTCTTTCGTCATTCCTCTCTTTCACTTCAGTTAGAAGCTCTTTCATTTTCATTCGCTCATCCTGTGACATATTTCTTCTTATGTAAATTGTTTTGGTTTCCTCAGAGTCCTTAAGTTTCCCTCCTCAACAAGGCCTCAGCTGCCACCTGAGACTTTAATTTCAACTTTAATGGATCCTGCCAGTTTCTGTTAGTTTCCTCCCTCAATCCTGTTATGATCACACATTTTTTCTTTTCATCAATATCTCTCACCACATACTCATTTTCCTTTAGTGCCTTTACCATTTCACTCTGCGTAATCACTGTATTTTCCTCTTCCTGCTTTTTCACTGTCTCCCTAAAGGACCTTTGTACCTCCTGATGTTCATGGTTCACTTCTTTCATCCTGGCATCAGTTAGATTAAGGCATTCCTCCTTCCTCAAGTCCTGTTCGGATATTTTCATCTCCATTTCTAGGAGTTTAGCCTTCATCCCTTCACATTGTTTCCTTAGTTGTTGGTTTTCTTTCTCCATCTCTACTTTTTCCTTCAATAGCTCTTTATTCTTATCTTAACAAATAGATCTCTTTTTGAACAATCATTCTCAGCTAGAACTCTATCCAGTTTTTCTTCTATGTCAAATGTTTAGGAACTTACTTTCCAGTGCCTGGATTCTTGCATCCATATCTAATTTCTCCAGTCTTCTTGGAGTAGTTACAAAACTTCAAAATCCTTATTGTCTATCCGCCATGTTTGTTAACAATCACCGCCCACACTCTCATCTTAGGGACCACTCTCCATATCCCTCACTTTCAACACTATGTGACAGTAGGACATCAACAGGACACTAACTTAGAGGTACCCAGGCCCTGTAACACCATAGGTATTTTCACTTCTTGTCCTGTGTGTGTGTGTGTGTGTGTGTGTGTGTGTGTGTATTTACCTAGTTGTATTTACCTAGTTGTAGGTTTACAGGGCCTGGGCTTTATGCTCGTGTGGTCCCGTCTCCATATCTACACTTATCCAATTTTTCTTTAAAACTATGTACACTCTTTGCTGACACCACTTCCTCACTCAAACTGTTCCAAGTCTCAACACATCTTTGCGGAAACTAAATTTTTAACATCTCTCAGACATCGTCCTTCCTTAGTTTCTTACTATGCGATCTTGTGCTTCTAAAGTCATATTCTTCTCTCAGGATCAGTTTCTCATTATCCACTTCATCCATTCCGTTAATCAATTTATAAACTTGTATCAGATCCCTCTCTCTCTCTCTGCTCCAAGGTTGGTAGATCCATTGCCTTTAGTCTCTCCTCATATGCCATCCCTTTAAATTCTGGAACCATTCTTGTAGCCATTTTTGTAGTCTCTCTAATTTTCTTATGTGTTTCTTTTTATAGAGTCCACACAACTCCTGCATATTCCAATCTAGGTCTTATTTTAGTACTTATCAATTTCTTCATCATTTCCTTGTCCATATAGTGAAATGCTACTCCAATATTCCTTAGCAAATTATCGTCTCTCTGAAAATTCTATCAATATGGCTAACCGGTTGATTATTTTCTTCCATTGTCACTCCCAAGTCCTTTTCCTTTTTACTTTTCTAGTTCTACTCCATCTCCCATCTTATAGATTCCCACTGGTCGTCTTTCACTTTTCCCATTTCCATGACATGGCTTTTGTCCACATTGAATTCCATCTCCCATTTTTGCTCCATTTCCAGATCTTGTTTAAGTCTTCCTGTAGTATTTCACAATCCTCTTTTGTTTAATGACTCTGCACAGTTTCGCATCGTCCATAAACAGATTTATGTAGCTGTTCACTCCCTCTGGCATGTCATTTATATATACGAGAAAAAGTATTGGTGCCAATACTGACCCTGTGGCACTCCGCTGTCTACTGTTCTCCACTTGGACTTCATATCTTTAACTATCGTCCTTATTTCTCTCCCCTTAAGTAATTCTTCATCCATCTCAATGTGCTTCCTTTTAAGCCACCCTTCTCCTCTAACTTCCATAGTAATCTTTCATGTGGCACTTTATCAAAAGCCTTTTTTAGATCTAAATAAATACAGTCAACCCATCCCTCTCTCTCTTGTACTTTATCAACTATTCTAGAGTAGAAACTCAATAAATTTGTCACACATGACCGACCTTTTCTAAAACCAAATTGGCTATTTGATAATATTTTGTTGTCTTCAAGAAACTCGATCCATTGCTTCTTTATTACTTTTCACACATCTTGCATATTACACTAGTTAGTGATACCGGTCTGTAATTTAAAGGTTCTTCCTTCCTTCCGCTCTTATATATGGGAACCACCTCAGCTCTTTTCCACTCCACTGGCACTGTTCCATTTTCTATTGAGCATTTTATGATGTTGTATATTGGACTTGCTAGTTCTTCCCTACATTCTTTCAGTATTCTGCCTGAGACTTCATCCGGTCCCATTGCCTTTTCCTCATCCAATTCCGTCATCAACTTTTTATTTCAAGCTTGGTTACTTTAATCTCTTTCATATAGACAGTCTCTCTATTACCCTGTGGTCTTTCAAATTTGGATTCCTTAGTAAAGACCTCATGAAATTTACTATTTAACAGTTCTGCCATACTTTTGGGTCTTCCACCATTCCGTTTTCTCCTTTTAACCTTTCTATTGTTTCTTTTTGTCTTATTTTTCCATTTATGAATCTGTAGAACAATTTTGGTTGTTCCTTACATTTTCGACAATGTCCTTTTCATAGTTCTTTTCTTCTTCCTTTCTCACCTTAGCATATTCATTTCTTGCTGTTTTGAAGTTTTCCTTATTTTCTGGATTTCTGTTTCTTCTCCACCTTTTCCATGCTCCATCTCGTTTCTCCTTTGCCCTAGCACATCTTGCATTAAACCAATCTTTCTTTCCTTCTTCTTTAGGTCTATATTTGGAACATATTCCTGACCCCAGTTTTGTATATTTCCAAAAATAAGTTATATTTCTCTTGAACCGTTAATGAGTTTTCCATCTCCTCCCAGTTTACGTTTTAAAATAGTTCTTGAGATTCTCAATATCAGCCTTTCTGTAATTTAATCGGTCTCCTTTGTATGATTCATCTCTATCTTCCTTTCCTTCTTCTATATCCATCTCTAATATTACATGGTCACTCTTTCCCAATGGGCACTTGTATCTTATATCATCGTTAATTGGTATATCCCTTGTAAAACTAGGTCTAATCTTGCCGGCTCATCGTTTCCTCTGAATCTTGTGTTTTCCTTTACTCTTTGGACCATCAAATTATCTATCATTAGGTTCAGGAATCTATCTCCCCAGGCATCTTCCCCCATACCACTTTCATAATTTTCCCAGTCTACCTCCTTACAGTTGAAATCTCCTATCAATATCACTTTTCTCCTTTCCTTAATGATTCTTGTAAGACTCCTTATTGTGTCATCTATCATGTCTCTATATTCTTGGTTAGTCCATGAGTTTGTTTTGGTGGCACATATGTTCCAATGATTGTTAACTCCTTTTTGTTAATATGCATCTTAACATACAGTATTTCTGATTTTCCTTCCCAAACTCCACTTGATTTACCACTATCTCCTTCCTTAACATCATCATGACTCCTCCTCCTCCTTTACCCACTCTGTCTCTCCTCCATATATTATACCTTTTATCTATGTCTATTTTTATTGCCTCATTTAACTTTGTTTCCACCAGGCATACAATATCTGGTT
The DNA here is from genome assembly GCF_017591435.1 of Portunus trituberculatus. Taxonomy (NCBI): domain Eukaryota; kingdom Metazoa; phylum Arthropoda; class Malacostraca; order Decapoda; family Portunidae; genus Portunus; species Portunus trituberculatus. Next base: position 9,147,914 of record NC_059278.1, on the reverse strand, counting down.
CTTCTTTCTTTATGTAATCTCTTAATTCTAATTTACTAGATAAAATCCATCTATGTTTGTATACATCATTTTAATCTCTTGTTCTTATCATTTTAGTTAAACTTGCTCCATTCTTTTCTCTTCTTTCTCTTTTATATACCATTTCCTTATCCTGTCTCCTATAATTCTCCAAAAATGCCTTCTTCTCCTCCTCTGACCTTTCATTATTTTTTCTCTTGCTTCTGCCACCAGTTCATTGTGTCTCTTCCTTTCCTCCTCGTTTCTATTTTTCTTTATATATATATCTTTGCAACCTTCTGTTTCTCTGAGTTTCGTTTTTCTATATAGTACTTCTTCTGCTGCTGCTTGTGATTTTAGTAATATCTTAATTGGTCTCACTGTTCCTTCTTGATATGGTCCCATTCTATGGATTTCTTCTACTTCCTCTTCTAAGTTCTGTCTATCCTCGTCATTCAGATGTTTTAGTAGGTCTTTTACTGATTTCATTTCGTCTTTTCCTTCTTGGTCTATATTTAACATTTTTTCTTTCAGTCCAAAAATAATTACACTCTTTTTTTCCAAATTTCTCTTACTAAATTTTCTTTTTCTTGAGGACTCCTATCATTTTGCTTGTCATATTTTCATCTCTTTCTTTTAACTGTTCTTGAAATACTTCTTGAAATGATTCCTTGTCTTTCTTATCTTGGATTCTCCATGCTTGTACTTCTTTTTTAATCACGTCTTGTACTCTTTCTTCTTCTTTGTTAACTAGATCTTTTAGCTTTTCTTTTTCTTTCTCGGCTTTACCAGTCCTTCTTCCATCAATTTCTTATAGTTCGCTATTTGGACTTTTAATTCTTCATTTTCGGTTCTTAGCCTAGTTTCGTTTTCTTCCACTCTTTTTATCCTTTCTTTCAATTTCTGGAGCTCTTTATCCTGTTCTTCATTCTCTTTCATTCCCATACTCTCCTTTATCAATTTATCTAATTTACGTTCGATAGTTAAGACTCTATCAAATAGTGAAGTTTGCGCCGTATCAAAGCCTTCAAATTCTCCTCCTCCCTCACCAACATTGTCATCATCAGCTTTCATTCTTTCCTTGTCACATACCTGCATTTAGATGGAATATCTTTCTCACTCATTATTATTTAACACTGTATTCATGAAAGGAAAAATGAGTCCACACTTATCGCCCAGGCCACTGTAAACCCAAACAAAGGTAGTGAAGATCAGCTGATTCTCGGGTGGTGTGTCCTTCCTCTGTGTCCTGTGTCCTGTGTGTGTGTGTGTGTGTGTGTGTGTGTGTGTGTGTTTACCTAATTGTATTTACCTAATTGTAACATACGGAAAAGAGCTATGCTCGTGTTGTCCCGTCTCCATATCTATTAATGTCCAGCTTTTCTTAAAATCATGAATATTCCTTGCGTTGACCACTTCCACGTCTAAACTATTCCATGCTTCCACCCTTCTATGAGGAAGCTATATTTTTCACATCTCTCCTATAAGTGGCCATTTTAGTTTTTCCCATGCCCTCTCGACATTCTTTCATTCCACATACACAGATCTTCCCTATCCATTTTTCCATGCCAATCATCACTCTGTATATTGCTATCAGGTCTCCCCTTTCTCTTCTGTTTTCCAGGGTCGGAAGTTGCATTCTTTTCAGTCTGTCTTCATAAGTCAAATCTCTTAAGTCAGGCACCATTTTGTTGCAGCCCTCTGTACTTTCTCTAGTTTCCTTATGTGTTTCTTTAAGTTCGGAGCCCACTGTATTGTTGCATATTCAAGCCTCGGTCTTATCATTGCAGTAATTATTTTCTTCATCATTTCTTCATCTAAATATCTGAACGCCACTCTTATGTTCCTCAATAAGTTCAATACTTCTCCAATTATTTTGTTTATATGTCTCTCTGGCGATAGGTCATTGGTAATTGTCACCCCAAGGTCTTTTCTTCATGACTGGTTTTATGTCTTCATTTCCTATCTTGTACATACTCCTGATTCTTCTTTCACTCTTGCCAAACTCTATTTTCTTGCATTTTGTCGTGTTGAACTCCATTTGCCATGTACAGCTCCATTTCCATATTCTGTCCAAGTCTTCCTGGAGTAGTTCGCAATCTTTGTCACATCTCACTTTTCTTAACAATTTTGCATCGTCTGCAAATAGGCTCACATAACTGGACACCCCATCCACCATGTCATTTATGTAGACCGCGAACATTACTGGTGCCAACACTGATCCCTGTGGAACTCCACTCTCCACCAAGCCCCATTCTGATGGTCTGTCCTTAATTATTGTTCTCATTTCTCTTCCTACCAAAAGTCTTCCATCCATTTTAGTAAACTGCCATGCACTCCTCCTACCATTTCAAGTTTCCAGATCAGTCTCGGTGTGGTACCTTATCAAAGGCCTTTTTAAATCCAGATATATTCCATCAGCCCAACCATCTCTTTCCTGTATTACATCTATCACCCTCGAATAGTAACATATCAGGTTTGTCGTGCATGAACGCCCTTTTCTAAAACCAAATTGACACTCACAAAGTATGTCATTTTCTCCAAGAAGTCTGTCCATCTATTCTTCACCACCCTCTCACACATCTTAGCTACCACACTTGTAAGTGACACTGGTCTATAGTTCAATGGGTCTCTCTTGTTACCTGATTTATAGATTGGGACAATGTTAGCTCTTTTCCAGTCTTGGGGCACTACACCTTCCCTTAATGAGGCATCAATTACTTCACAAACTTTTTCTGCCAGTTGCTCCTGCATTCTCTTAAAATCCATCCTGATACCCCATCAGGTCCCACAGCTTTTCTCACTTCTAAACTCCCCATCATATTCTTGATCTCCTCCACAGTTACTTGAAACTCCTTCATAATCCCTTTCTGTTCCATTACCAGTGGTTTGTCAAAAGCAGTCTCCTTTGTGAATACCTTCCGAAAGCATCCATTCATAGCCTCTGCCATTTCCTGGGATCTTCACTGCATACTCCATTTACTTCTAAACTTTCAATACTTTCTCTATTTTTGATGTTGTTGTTCACATGTCTGTAAAAAGCCTTGGTTGGTCTTTACATTTATCAATTATATCCTTTTCTTGTTTCTTTCTTTCTTCTCTTCTAATCAACACATATTCATTTCTTGCTCTTTTGTAACTTTCCACTGCTTAATCCGTCTTTTCCTTCTCCACCTCTTCCATGCATCCTCTTTTCTTGTTCTAGCCTTTTCACATCTATCGTTAAACCAGTCCTGCTTTCCAACTTCTCTATGTTGTCTTATTGGTACAAATTTTTCTCACCTTCTTTGTATATTTTTATAAATTCCTTCCACTTTTCATTTGCTCCTTAGCACTCTTGAATTTCATCCAATTTGTCTCTTGAAAGAATTTCTTTAGGTTTCCAAAATCTGTCTTGGCATAATTCCATCTTCCCACTTTATATTCTTCATTTCTTCTAGATTTCTCTTCATCTATCACCTTGAACTCCAAAACTGCATGATCACTCTTTGCTAAAGGGCACTCCACCCTCATCTCCTCAATGACCATTGGCTCTGTACTAAAGACCAAGTCCAGTCTTGACGATGCTCCCTCTCCTCCAAACCTAGTATCTTCTTTGACCCACTGAGTTAACACATTTTCCATTGCCAGTGTCAATAGTGTATTTCCCCATGTTGTCTCTGATCCTTCCATTGACCAGTCCTCCCAACACACCTCTTTACAATTAAAATCTCCCATCATTATAGTTCGTTCACAGCCACCCAACATTTCTTCCAGACATGTTCCTGTATCACTTATCATTTCTTCATATTCCTGTACTGACCATGCATTTGTCTTAGGTGGTACGTACACCACTATGTAGTGCCTCTTTTTCCTTCATTAGTTTCTGCTCTGATCTTTAGCACTTCTGCCTTTCCCATACCTTCTTTCACTTGATCCACCTTTATATCTTTTTTAACCAGCAACATCACTCCTCCTCCCATCTTACCTACTCTATTTCTTTTCCAAACATTATATTTCCCTTCTCCAACCATCATCAGGTCTTCTCCTCTCTCAGTTTTGTTTCAGTAAGACCCACAATATCTGGGTTCTTGTCCCTCAAGTAATCGTTGAGTTCTAAAATCCCGATATCACTCCATTTATGTTGGAATACATTACATTCCGCTCATACGTAAGTTTCTTTAGTCCTTTCTTGCTGTACTTTTCTGGGTTATGAACCACTTCCTCAGTCTCATATCCAAGATTCTCCAGAAAAACTCTTTCTTCTCCTCTTCTGTCCTCTCTTCATTTTTTTTCAAAGCCTCCTTTCTCAACTCATTTAACATTTCTCTTTCCTTTTCACCGAGATCTCTTCTCAACCAAATCTTCCTTGTTGTTTCCTGCTGGGCTAGCCTCCATGACTTCTCCACCAATTCATCTACATCCTTTTGTGACTTAAGTTTGATTCTTATTGGCCTCATACCTTCTCCTGTGAACTTTCCAATTCTATGGAAGTCCTCTATTTCTTGTACTAGGTCTTTTCCCTCCTCCTGCACCACATTAATGATATTATTTATCACCTTTTTATGTGTGTGTGTGTGTGTGTGTGTGTAATTCACCTCGGTCGTCTGCTGGTCACCCATCCAGTCTTCCCCATTATGGAGCGAGCTCAGAGCTCATAGACCAATCTTTGGGTGGTGTGTGTGTGTGTGTGAGAGAGAGAGAGAGAGAGAGAGAGAGAGAGAGAGAGAGAGAGAGAGAGAGAGATAGTGAGTGAGTGCAAGAGATAGTAAGAGTGACAGAGTGAGAGACAATAAGAGTGAGTAAGAAAAACTGCTACTGATATATTTATTGGCAGATTTATACATAGTAGCAATGCATATAATTTTACATACATATATCCATAGTTTAAAGGCGCAGTGTGATGGGCTGAAGCTCTTATATGGATCTGGAAATAGAATACAAAATAGATTATACCAGATCAGATGGAAATAGAATACAAAATAGATTATACCAGAGAAGTCAGATTTTCTGGAAATAGAATACAAAATAGATTATACCAGAGTCAGATTTTGGATTATCAAAAACACACACACACACACACACACACACACACACACACACACACACACACACACACACACACACACACACACACACACACACACACACACACACACACACACACACACACACACACACACACACAAAAACACACAAACAAAAAAAAAAAAAAAAGAAAAAAGAGTACAGAACATGATTAAAAAAGAAGTACGAGCATGGAGAGTCCAAGATAAGAAAGATAAGGCTGATTTTCAGGTGATTCAAGAACAACAACTAAAAGAAAAAGAAGAAAATATGACAAACAAAATGATAGGAGTCCTCAAGACAAAAGAAAATCTAGTTACAGAAATTGCAGAAAAAAGAAGTGTGTAGTCGTATTTGGAATAAAAGAAAAAAAAGAAAATATAGACCAAGAAGAGAAAAAGAAGAAATGAAATCAGTCAAATACCTACTAAAAAGTCTAAACGACGAAGATAAGCAGAACTTAGAAGAGGAAGTAGAAGAAATGAACAGAATGGGACCATGTCAAGAAGGAAAAAGAGACCAATTAAAATACTACTAAAATCCCAAGCAGCAACAGAAGATATAGAACAACAAAACTTAGAGAAACAGAAGGCTGCAAGGATATCTATATAAAGAAAAATAGAAATGAGGAAGAAAGGAAGAGATACAATGAACTGGCAGCAGCAGTAAGGGGAAAAAAATAATGAAAGGTCAGACAACGAAAAAAAGGCATTTTTTGGAGAATTCTAGGAGACAGGATAAGGAAATGGTATATAAACGAGAAAGAAGAGAAAAAAGTGGAACAAGTTTAACTAAAAATGATAAAGGCAAGAGACTAAAAATGATGTATACGAACACAGACGGGTTTTATCAAGTAAATTAGAATTAAGAGATTACATAAAGAAAGAAAATCCAGATATTGTATGCCTGGCTGAAACAAAACTAAATGAGGCAATCAAAATAGACTTGGATAATAGGTATAATGTATGGAGAAGAGACAGAGTGGGTAAAGGAGGAGGAGGAGTCATGATAATGTTAAGGAAGGAGATAGTGATAAACCAAGTGGAATGTGGGGAAGGAAAAGCAGAAGTATTGTATGTTAAGATGCATATTAATAAAAAAGAGTTAACAATCATTGTAACATATGTGCCACCAAAACAAATTCATGGACCAATCAAGAATATAAAGACATGATAGATGACACAATAAGGAGTCTAATGAGAATTGTTAAAGAAAGGAAAAAAGTTATATTAGTAGGAGATTTCAACTGTAAAGAAGTGGACTGGGAAAATTATGAAAGTGGTATGGGGAAGAAGCCTGGGAGAAAGATTCTTGAACCTAATGATAGACAATATGATGGACCAGAGAGTAAAGGAATGCACAAGATTCAGAGGAAACGACGAGCTGGCGAGATTGGACCTAGTTTTTACAAGAGGTATACAAATGAATGATGATATAAGATATAAGTGCCCATTGGGAAAGAGTGACCATGTAATATTAGAAATGGATATAGAAGAGGGAAAGGAAGATAGAGACGATTCATACAAAGGAGACCGATTAAATTACAGAAAGGCTGATATTGAGAATCTCAAGAACTATTTTAAAAATGTAAACTGGGAGGAGATGGAAAACTCAGAGATGATGCAAGAGAAGTATAACTTATTTTTGGAAATATACAAAACAGGAGTCAGGGAATATGTCCCAAAATATAGACCTAAAGAAGAAGGAAAGAAAGATTGGTTTAATGCAAGGTGTGCTAGGGCAAAGGAGAAAAGAGATGGAGCATGGAAAAGGTGAAGGAGAAATAGAAATCCAGTAAATAAGGAAAACTTCAAGGCAGCAAGAAATTAATATGTTAAGGTGAGGAAGGAAGAGGAAAAGAACTTTGAAAAGGACATTGTCGAAAAATGTAAGGAAAAACCAAAATTGTTCTAGATTCATAAATGGAAAAATTAGGCAAAAAGAAACAATAGAAAGGTTAAAAGGAGAAAACGGGATGGTGGAAGACCCAAAAAGTATGGCAGAACTATTATATAATAAATTCCAGGAGGTCTTTACTAAGGAATCCAAATTTGAAAGGCCACAGGGTAATAGAGAGTCTATATGAAAGATATTAAAGTAACCAAGCTTAGTTAATAAAGGAACTGGATGAAGAGAAGGCAATGGGACCAGATGAAGTCTCAGGCAGAATACTGAAAGAATGTAGGGAAGAACTAGCAAGTCCTATATACATCATAAAATACTCAATAGAAAATGGAACAGTACCAGTAGAATGGAAAAAGAGCTGAGGTGGTTCCCTCATATTAGCAGAAGGAAGGAAGGAAGAACCTTTAAATTACAGACCAGTATCACTAACTAGTGTAATATGCAAGATGTGTGAAAGAATAATAAAGAAACAATGGATCGAGTTCCTTGAAGACAACAAATTAATATCAAATAGCTAATTTGGTTTTAGAAAAAGACGGTCGTGTGTAACTAATTTATTGAGTTTCTATTTTAGAATAGTTGATAGAGTACAAGAGAGAGAGGGATGGGTTGACTGTATTTATTTGGATTTAAAAAAGGCATTTGACAAAGTGCCACATGCAAGATTACTATGGAAGTTAGAGGAGAAGGGTGGCTTAAAAGGAAGCACATTGAGATGGATAGAAAATTATTTGAGGGGGAGAGAAATAAGGACGGTAGTTAAAGATATGAAGTCCAAGTGGAGAGCAGTAGAAAGCGGAGTGCCACAGGGGTCAGTATTGGCACCAATACTTTTCCTCATTTATATTAACGACATGCCAGAAGGAGTGAACAGCTACATAAATGTGTTTGCAGATGATACGAAACTGTGCAGAGTTATAAAGCAAAAGAGGATTGTGAAATACTGCAAGAAGACCTAAATAAGATCTGGGAATGGAGTAAAATGTGGGAAATGGAATTCAATGTGAACAAAAGCTATGTCATGGAAATGGGAAAGAGTGAAAGATGACCTGTGGGAATCTATAAGATGGGAGATGGAGTAGAACTGGAGAAAGTAAAAAGGAAAAGGACTTAGGAGTGACGATGGAAGAAAACAATCAACCAGTAAGCCATATTGATAGAATTTTTAGAGAAACATATAATTTGCTAAGGAATATTGGAGTAGCATTTCACTACATGGACAAAGAAATGATGAAGAAATTGATAAGTACTATAATAAGACCCAGATTGGAATATGCAGGAGTAGTGTGGACCCCTCATAAAAGAAACACATAAGAAACAAAAAGAAACATATAGGAAGTTGGAGACTACAAAAATGGCTACAAGAATAGTTACAGAATTTGAAGGGATGACATATGAGGAGAGACTAAAGGCTATGGATCTACCAACCCTGGAACAAAGAAGGGAGAGAGGAGATCTGATACAAGTTTATAAATTGATCAACGGAAAGGACCAAGTGGATAATGAGAAACTGATCCTGAGAGAAGAATATTACATTCGAAGCACAAGATCGCATAGTAAAAAGCTGAGAAAAGGAAGATGTCAGAGATGTTAAAAAATATAGTTTCCCGTAAAGATGTATTGAGACATAAAGACGTAAAGATGTATTGGAACAGTTTAAATGAAGAAGTAGTGTCTGCAACGAGTGTGCATACTTTTAAAGTAAGATTGGATAAGTGTAGATATGGAGATGGGGCCACACGAGTATAAAGCCCAGGCCCTGTAAAACTACAACTAGGTAAATACACACACACACACACACACAGATTAGCATGGCTCCTGCGCAAGGATGACACGCAAATTGTGAAGCGTTCCACACTCACACACACACACATATATATATATATATATATATATATATATATATATATATATATATATATATATATATATATATATATATATATGACTTCAAATAAGTAAATAATCCTAACAACAAAAGTGATGAAATAGGGAAATTCTTAGTAATTAAACAACGATAGTTTTCTTAAAGATATTGAGTGAATGGATTTTTCTTACATCATCAGGCAATTTGTTCCATTTCTTTGCACCCTTGTATGGTTAATCTCGTTGAGCATAAGATGTTTTATGTAATGGCAGCTGTAGACAGCTGTGTCTGTGAGTGTGGTAAATATGAATAAAATGGAAGTCGCATCCTATTTGGTTGATATCTAGTAATTTATATACAAAGAGATTTGTTTGGAGATCAATAATAACACAGAGTTTCAGCAAGTTGAAATGCTTCAATAGGGGCTCAGTGTGGGCATAGCAATGGCTGTGTTACAACTCTTAATATTTTCAAGAATACTCTTAAAGAAACCCTCCCCCCATATAACTGAGCTATACAAGAAGTGTGGATATGCTAATGACATGTAAATATTTCTTAAACAATCAATTGTGAGGTTATTCTAACTTTGTATAGTATATCTACTAGTTTACTTAATTTCTTAATTACTTCATTTATATGGTCTTTAAATTTCAGTTTATTGTCTATTAAAACCCCTAAGAATTTGCCGAGTTCAACTAGCTGAAGTTGAGGGTTATCAATGTAGACATCTATTATGTTAGGTGTTTGTGTCATTAAAGTTGATACCATAAAATTTGTTTTAGAAGTATTTAGTGCTAGTTTGTTAGTTTTGATTCAGTTAGCAACTTTATTTATTCAACATTTAATATATTATGAATGAAATCTATATCCTGCCCCTGAATGAAAATGGTTGGGTCATCTGCAAATAAAAGGAAATTAAGTTTGTCTAGAATGAGGGATGTCATTGAAAACAATATAGGGCCCAAAACTGATCCTTGTGGTATGCCACAGTTAATACAAGTATATGAAGAAATGTTTGGTTGTATAATGCTGATTTGTCTCATCACCTTTTTATGGATTGGAGAAACCATGGTAATTTGTTTAATGTTTAGGAAATCCACCTCCATCAAGAGACTTATTAATAATGTAAACAAGGGAAGGTGAAATTTTGGTGGAACAAACTTTAATGACCTTAATGCTGATGTCATCAAAACCTGGAGCTGTCAATTTAAGGTTGCTGATAATAGATTCAATTTTTAAAAGTGTTGTTGAATGAAAGGAAAAAGAGGAATAGGTTCAGGAATATGTGAAGCATAAGAAACCTACGTTTGAAGGATATTCATGGCTAAATTGCTTGCAATATTACTAAAAATATTCATTAAATGATTTGGCTATTACTTTGTTGTTACTCAGAGTTTTGAAAAGACAATTTATCTTTAGATTTTCCCATTATAGAATTAATGATATTCCAAGTTTTCTTGCCATTTCTCACATTGTTCTGTAGTTTTGTTCTATAGTAATAAATTTTTGCTCTTCTTATTAAGACAGTAAGTGTATTCTTATATTCTTTAAATATTTTCCAATTTTTGCTGTTCTTATTAAGGCAGTAAGTGTATTCCTGTACTCTCTAAATATTTTCCCATATGTAAAGAAGCCACTTACAATACAGTTTTTGGAATTTATTAGTGTTTTATTGATTTTTTTATTGATTGGGTTATATAGTAAATCTTCTTAATGAAAAATGTTTATCATATGTCTTTACAAAGTTTATCATATAATTATCAAAACTTTCATTGACGTTATTAACAATCACATCGAGTCCAGTTATATAGTGCAATGTCTGATTGAAAAGATCTTACGGCAATGCTGCTGTACGTATATTCTATTATACGTTATTAGTCATCATTAGAATATATGCTGAAAACTGGAAAGTGGTCACTTACTGAATTATGGTAAATGCTGCTGACCTGATGATAGTGGAGAGAGAGAGAGAGAGAGAGAAGTGAACTTGTGTTTTGGATACTCAGAATGTCAGGTACCACATGAAAGAACTTGAATTGCAGTATCTGATGATATATGCGATAACTCAATTTTGATGCAGGTCTCGCTCACTATAGCAGGGACTGCCGCAGTTTTGCTAATTTCCCCTTTTATAACCCCTATACCACTTCAATACTTCTATCATGTCCCCTCTTAACTTACATCTTTCTAGGGAATGCAAATTTAGTTTCTTCAGTCTGGCTTCATAGGGAATATCCCTCATCCCCTGTATCCTTTTCGATATTCTGCTTTGCACTGATTGTAATAAACCTATATCCTTCCTATATTGTGGGAACCAGAACTGTACCATATAATCTAGATGTGGTCTAACCAGTGTCTAATATAATTTTAACATTACTTTGGGACTTCTGCTTATAACACTACTAGAAATGAATCCTAGCACATTATTTGCCTTTTAGTAACCACTATGCATTGCTTTCTTAGACCAGGACTGGAACTAACTATAACTCCTAAATCTTTTTCATATTCTCAATCTACCAGGGCCTCATTTATTGTGTGCCTATTATGTGGATTTCCTCTTTCCATGTTAGGTACTTTATATTTGTTAATGTTGAACTGCATTTGCCATATGTCTTTCTGTTCTTTCATCCTATCTAAATCTGCCTGCAAGGTGATGGCATCTAAATATGACCTAATTAATTTACCTATACAGTATTTGTCATCTGCAAATTTATTAATATAACTAATTCCACTATCTAAATCATTAATATATATTAGAAATAAGAATGGCCATAAAACTGACCTCTGTGGTACTCCATTACTTACTTGACCCCACTTGGAATTTGAGCTGTTTATTACTATTCTTTGTTGCCTATCACGTAACCATGATTTTATCCAGCTTAACATTTTTTCTTCTATCTACGTGCACTAGGCTAACCTTTTTCAAGAGCCTCTGATGTGGTACCTTATTAAATGCTTAACTAAAATCTTGGTATAGGATTTCATAGCTATTACTATTATCTGCTGCCTTGTAAACTTTACTATAAAACTCAGCAAGTTTGTAAAGCCATGCTGAGAGTAGTTTATCAATTTGTGTTTTGTCTAGATACTCCTTAATGTTCTTCACTGTTATTGACTCCCTAATTTTATCTACAACTGAAGAAAAGTTGACAGGTCTATAATTAGACATTAATGTTTCATCTTCTTTCTTTAATATGGCTAGCCTCCACATTATCAGTACCTCGGCTGATTTTAGTGACATCCTTAAGACATATGCTAACAGCTCACTGACGACCTCCTTGCATTCTTTGAGTACTCATGAGTATATTACATCAGATCCTGGTGACTTGAATTTTTTTTAGTCCATCTATCTCCTGTTCTACCATCTCCTTTGTTATGTGAATATCTGTCAGCTTCTCACTTCTGCTCAAAAATTCTGTTTGCTATCTGAAATATTCTGCATGTTTTCCTGCATGAAGACAGTTATAAAATACTTATTCATAATTTTACTTTTCTCCACAGAACTAACTGGCTTCTTTCTTATTAGCTGCCTTTAAAGGACCTATTTCTCTTTGCTAGTTTTTGTCTTATATATACCTGAAAAAATCTCTTGGGATCCCTATTAAATGGCTTTAGGTCATAGGTAGATGGAAATACAGGAGTTCTAGAGTTTAGCAGAAAAGAGAGAGTACTGGTTAACTCTTACATTAGAGAGGTGGACAGAACAGGGGTGAAAGAAAGAAGAGTGTTGTCAAGTGAGGCTGCGGGAGGAAGGGAGGCATTTAGTTAGCATGAAAATAGTGATAGATCGCAAAAGATGCAGCATTACTGTTTTTGTTTTGTTGCAAAGATTCAAGCATCTTCTTTTGAATTTCCACAGATTGCTGCTGAGATGGTGCAATCTGTTGCAGTGCCTGCTGCAAGCCCTGATGGATAATCATCCCCTTCCTTAAAAAGACTCATTGCTCCTGCACCACTGCCACCAGCTCCTACACGGAAGCATTCATCTGCTACTGCTTCTCAAATACTTGACAAATATTCAAGCTTTGAATGAACACTTATAATAAATTAAAGAAATAACTTATTTTGTATTGCCTACAATTTACAAATATACTGTTAGTCAGGATACATGTCTTGCTATCCTATGGTGTCATATTTCCTTTCTATGTATACAAAGTGTTGGTAAGATGATACACTTTTGGAATAACTTTTCTAAATGCACAAGACATATATTCCTAAAAAAAAAACAACCCAAAGCAACAAAAAAACAACACTCACCTGCAGGAATTCGAAGCCTTCTGCTGCGGCTTTGATAGGGAGCTGCTGTTGGCTTGGAAGCCAGATGTGCCTACAGGGCTACTGATGTACTGCACAAATACAAAGCATTTAATTAGCACATCATTTGACTTCAATAAAAATACAGTTGAAAAATATGGCACACACATACATACATAAAGAGTGTTTATAGGTATGTAATAAATAACAAAATTTGAACTTATGTTAGCATGGAACAAATAGCATAGTTATACACCATTGAGTGATGTCATCATTAACATCAACACTACTGGTGGATGGTTGTACAGAACCAGACCCTCCTGAAAAAAATACAATAATAGATGATTTTAAGTAAATAAATAAATAAATGAAGTTTTACAATACTACAGGTAGTACATAAGCTAGTACAGTATTTTTTTAGGGATATTTCATATTAATAGTACTGATAAAATAACTGCATGAAGAAGTTGTAGTCAAATGATTAGAATTTGTCTCCGAAAACCTATTACATGTTGCAAAGCAGACTGGAAAACTTTTGCCATAAAGTTCTTCCTTTGACAACAGCCCGTAGAGACAGGCATCAAAGGATCTCAGTATTGGTGAATCTGGTAAGGCAAGTGGTGA
>NC_059278.1:9086449-9133721 GCF_017591435.1 Portunus trituberculatus | reverse complement strand
ATACTTCTACTATTTCTAGAGTTGGACATTAAACGTTGTTATTTCCCGAAAGCACGTCCAGCGGGAAGGGTACGTCTTCTTTAAACTAGGACGAGGGATGAATCTTATTTGATGGTTTACTGACTTATTTTACAAGGTTTGTGTACGAGGAGAGGGAAATTGAGTGTACATATCCTATTCTCTTTCTCCCTTTGAAAACAACCAAGCAGACTCGACTAACGTGACCTAGGGCATGTGTTATGAAACGCTTAAGCTTCTCTGAACTTCACGAATCCATTAAGTGATTAGTCTGGTTCGCACAAGTGTTTTTACTTATTCATGTCACAGAATGCACGTTAACTTCTTAGTCATAAAAAATATGCTTGAAAAATGCCAATAATTAACATTTGCATTTCTTATACTCGTAAGTAGTCTAGTGAACAGCTGAAACGGTGAGAATGAATCCTCAAGGTTCGTAAAAGTTTTCGAGATTAATCCTTTAAAGTTGAACATTTTTGAAAACCTAATAAATCGTGGCATTATTTCCTAAGAGAACCTCAACGCGGCCGCAACACAGGAAGCAGAGAAACAATATAATTTGAAAAGATTTGGGTTTGGTTGTCAAAATGATTACTTTCAAAGTTGCACAAAAAGATTCGTTGGAGTACCAGGAGTGTAAGGTATATTTTTTACTGATAGTGTAGAATTCCTCATTAAAACTATCAACTTCACAAGAATATTGAAAATACCCTATGAAAACACTTGTAACCTCCAGCAGAGATTGTTGAAAGTTGTCGAGTTAAGCTGAAGAAATGTTTCAAAATACAATCCAAACCTTTTCTGGGATGTAGGGATAAGCATGCAGAATTTGCCATCGCACACTGGTTCTCTTCATTGTGTTTACAGTGAGAGAATGTAGTATGAAGCATCTGTATCATTCCAGCAAGCCGTAGGAGATAAATAAGCTTTCTTTTCTAGGGTGAAGTATGTAGAGGCTGTCACTGCACATTGTTTCTAAAATCTTTAGTTTCCCTCTAGACTAGTGTGTGTATCGCAAAGGACTGTGGCGCCTAGTACCCCTCGTCTCATTCCGGTAGGCTGTAGTCACCCGGGATCTATAAACCTTTTCTATGATGGAAGTAAAGTTTATCCAACCTTTGAAGGTATCACGAAGGCTCAGAGTTCTGTGATGCGCAGCTGAGAAACACAAGGAACTGGGGAGCGCTAAGATGCGTTACATATTGCAGGAGGATCAGCCATCACTTTTTTTTTATTTTTTTTATTTTTAGGATTAGCCGTCAGTTTTTTTTTCATCTTAGTTTTCTTTATTTATTTTATCCTATACTGCGCTATTTCAAGTTATTGTGAAAATCTCCGAAATACACTTATAACACAAAATTGGAAGTTAAAATAATCCTTTTACATTCATTTCTGATTATCATTATTTGCAAAGGCATGCATAATAATTATCGTGGGACTTTGGGAGACCGAACTATCTATTAAATAAGGAGAATATATAAAATCGTGTAACTAAAGGTGGTGGAAATAATATGTGGTGAGGAGGTGAAGATAAAAGGAAATGGAACGAGAGCAAACCAGAATTAGGCGAGACAGACGGATCGCGGGTAACAGACAGGCAAGTCGAGCAACGAGCGTGTAGTGAATGAATGAAGGATGGCAGAGGAATGATTGATGACCAGACGTGCCAGTGCATAGTATGAGTGTGGAGTGTGAGGCTCGATGAACCATTCACGTCTGGGGAGTTTGAACAACGAATGGGAATGAATGTCCACGCTGAACCTACTCCGTGTTCTGACCTCTGAACGGAGTAATCATATCACACAACGCGTTGTCACAAAGTTAGTAATTTCCAGAGATTTCTTCAGAAGAGCTTAGTTTAGATATTATGGTCATCTCATTAGACTTGATCTCTTTTTTCATCTTTCAGTTGTAACGAACATGTGGAGAGAATTATTGGGGCAAGTCTGACCTCCGTTTAAGAAATCTCTGGTTATTTTTTTTAAACGGTCAAATAAATAAGTAAAAAAAAGAGCTTAATTTAACCTAACCTAATCTAACGTAACCTCACCCAAAAATTGATAGAATGGACATCATGTTTTCCCCCGATTTTTGCACACTTCTCTTCCCACTCCCTTTCTCTTTTAGCATGCAGTTACCTCCTGTTTTACCTTTTATTTCATCTATCTATTTGTTTATTTACTTTATTACTTTCTCTTTTACACTGGAGGGATCAACTGTGACTACCGCACTGACAGTACACATACACAACACAGCTAACAACAGGTAGCAATGCTGTATTATGGGAGTCTAAAGCGATCCCTGTATGCGAGTAACGAGCGACCATTGGCCCAGAAATCAACCCAGAGCTCGTGATTTACTCCGCCCCTCACAATGGCTTTGTGATCCCACCAGCGGCTGTGGAGGTGAGGAGTGTCGGGGTGCAGAGGTTATAAGAGTGGCGATGGGGGAGATCTGCTGCATATTTAGCAGGCTGGCATATTATTTGTTTATGGTAAGGTATTGTACATCATCACATCGCTTTGTCGTCAGCTGATGCGATGAATACTCAAGATTAAATGGACCTGAATCCGTGTGTGTGTGTGTGTGTGTGTGTGTGTGTGTGTGTGTGTGTGTGTGTGTAATTCACTGTTTGATCTGCTGCAGTCTCTGACGAGACAGCCAGACGTTACCCTACGGAACGAGCTCAGAGCTCATTATTTCCGATCTTGGGATAGGTCTGAGACCAGGCGTGTGTGTGTGTGTGTGTGTGTGTGTGTGTGTTCACTGTTTGATCTGCTGCAATCTCAGACGAGACAGCCAGACGTTACCCTACGGAACGAGCTCAGAGCTCATTATTTCCGATCTTCGGATAGGCCTGAGACCAGGCACACACCACACACCGGGACAACAAGGTCACAACTCCTCGATTTACATCCCGTACCTACTCACTGCTAGGTGAACAGGGGCTACACGTGAAAGGAGACACACCCAAATATCTCCACCCGGCCGGGGAATCGAACCCCGGTCCTCTGGCATGTGAAGCCAGCGCTCTAACCACTGAGCTACCGGGCGCGTGTGGTGTGTGTGTGTGTGTGTGTGTGTGTGTGTGTGTGTGTGTGTGTGTGTGTGTGTGTGATTTTAAAGAAAAAAGTAGTAAAACTGGTCTCTGATCTTCTTTAACATGGTGAAATGGATGCATGAAGAAATTGATATTTGAAATGCTGATTGTCTGCCAGTGATGCAATACAACAATAATTCATAGAGCGAGGATGCTGCTTACGGAAGGAGCGGAAGGTGATTGTTAGTTCTTTTTATGTTCATTAATTGTTCACTGGTTACCAATATATCAGTGACAAATTACTTATTACCAAAGCATCAATGATAAATTAAAAGTATTCCCATTAAATCTAGAGAGGAAACAAATAAAACCATGAAAAACATATAAGCAATTTTCTTAATCATCTCGGTAGACAGAATAAAAGTATGAATGCTTCTCAGAAAATTAGAATAGTTAGAGTCATCTTTTCAAGGCTCTACGGAACGATGCACGCAAACAACACACTGCACGCACGATGCGATGACGACGTCCTATACACACATGCAGGCCTCAGAAAACTTCAACATGACACACCTGGAAGTGCTGACGGCTGACGAATCTCTGGACGGAAATGAACCTCGCCTGAACAGGAGAGGAGGTCGTCAGATCGATCTCTTGATTGGCATACGCTGGGCCGATAAATTTTCCAAAGAAAGTATAGGAAAAGAAATCGTCAGGAAACTGTACACGCTCATTCCCGATGCGAACCTCAACCTCAGAGAACATTTTACTGGCGATTCGATTATTCTGTGCCCGGAGACGAACGTGAGAGAAGCTGCGTTTCTCTCCCAGGTCGAGGACAAACCATCTATGTCCATTAGCCTTCTTGGTCTTGAAACAATTTTCCTGTTGCATGTCATATATTCCATCCACGAGGGTTGACACGTTTGAGTCCTCGTGCATGGTACCCATGAAGGGTTTAGCTCCAGTGGCAAGGTCCATCGGCCGGCGAGTGTAGCACACGAGGGAATCATCCGGAGAGGCGTCGCGGTAGGTGGGCATAACCAAGGCGCTATAGAGGGTACAAATGAGGGGAGAGTTGCTACACCACAGCTGACACCACTCGTGCATAGTGCAGGCGCCTGAACAGCGCCCAACATGATGGGTGTCCTCGCCGTGACAGAGGCTTTCACTCTTTGAGGAGTTTACCATTATTGGTGACACAAACACCTTGCGAAACATATACACGACAGTCGCGTCGCTTGCAGGTGTTTGTAGGAGCAGCAGAGGAAGCAGCAACAGGGCCAAGACATACAACGTTCTGCGGGGCGAGACAGGCGTCATGATAGAGAGCTGCAGAGTTCTTGTTGAGAGTGTAATAGCTTCAAGGAGGACTGTGATGCTTGAAGGAGGTGTTCAGGACAGCTCTTCCTCTTCAGACTTGCTGATGTTGCAATGAGTCAGGAAAGAGTAAAGGGAGGAGACTTTTGTAGTTATGAAGCTGCTGCACTGACGTAGACGAGAAAATGTATTCGTGAGTGTTCCTTGCTTCCTACCTTAACCCAGAATACGAGGAAGACATACGGGAAGAGCCTGGGAGGAAGCCCTGAGAAGCACCAATGCGCATGATCCTCACATCGTAGCATGCTACGAACATTCCTCCTAACGCCTTGGCAACCAGTAAATACGAGGACACATCATAATATACATTAACCAACCGCCCAAGCCACGCTCCTAATTCTCAAACACAGTGATGACCAGTATTGCTGATCAACTCAAGGACAACTAGTATATATTCCACTTGATCGAAACCCATTTTGTCTGGAGTGCATCACCAGCGGCACAAAAGAGCCAATCACGTCCAATAATGGCATTCCATGGAGCAAGGCGAAGCCTCTGTGTGTGGTGTTATTGTCACGTGGTCCTGTTCTGGAGGATTAGAACCTATCCGTTACTTTCTTCGGTTCCTTATCGTCAACTACACTCTACTACCTGGCACAAAATGCTCATATACGTACGTCAATTATCAGGTAAGTACGACGACCCTCATCTCAGTCCGTATCATAAAGCGTATCATCTCTCACAATAAGGCATGATCGATGTGTAATAAACGCGGCGCTTCCTGTCTGTTGCTGCACCATCGCCACACACTTCCCGATACGCGTGTAGGTGGTTTGCACAGATTACCTGTCGTCTTTTCCTCAAGAAAATTTTTCTTACCATTATCTCAGTAAAAAAAAGACATCCTATTATCAAATGCACATCCATCGTGGTGCCGATAATGGCTGCAAATCTCTTTTTTCATCAGGTAAATGACATGAATTTATCTCATCGTCCCTCCATCCTTCTCCATTGTTTTCTAACTTTCCCGGCGCCGTTCGAAACACAATTTCCACAGACAACCCTGCCTTCCGCGGCTTTCCCTTCTGCATATTGATGAGCACGCGGCCTTGCCTCCGGCTGCCGCGCGCCAACTGAGGGAGCTAGACAAGAAAAGTGTACGGTGGGTGGGCTTCAAAAGCTTGTAAATACGAGGCAGTACGTATATTGGTCTCTTTTCTAAGGTCCATCGCTTTTTCAAGGGAAGACTCCTTGGTATGCATCTGTTTGTCGCTGTATAAGTATCCCTGTCTTTTTGTATGCAGTTTGTTAATTTCTTTGCTTACATCCGTCCGTCCATTCCTTTGCTGCAACTCTCTAGCCGTTTGTAGTGCTTCGCCTACCTATCAATGCTTCTTGGCTTCTGAGCCTCCGTGCGTCCGCTGCCTGTCTCTTTCTTTGTCTCCCGACTGTCTATCTGTCTACCCGTCCATTGTCTTCCTGTCTGCCCCTCAGTTACTCAGTGTTCTGCGCCTCGAGGTCCCGTGTCCTTCCAGACGGAGGAGTCAGACACAAGGGGAGCCAGAAGGGCGCGCAGACTTTAGAAGGAAACTAAGGAATTCATGTAAACTAGAGCGAGGGGAGGATGGAAACCCATTGTAATAAAACAGTAAACTTGAAAGGCTGAATCAAAAGGGCAAGTAAATCATGTATTCTCAGAGCAGGGGATGAAAGGCGGAGGAAAAGTCAAGAGTGAAGTATGCTAAAAGAAAAGGGATGTGAAATGTAATTAATGAAAGTTGTGAATAGCATGACTATATAATATGGAAATATATGCAACACGGAAAGGAAGAAAGGTGAGATGCGAGGCGCCAACCAATAAAGAATAAATTTATAACTAAACGAAAATAAACTCTTAAAAACGAATACCAAGCAAACACTGTGACACGTGAGGGAGAAGAGAAAAATACACCGAGTGAAATAATAAAACAGAATAAAAGTATTTTGCCGTGCCTATAATTTTCACGTTATACCTTTTAAAGGGATTCATTCAAAGCTACGAATTCAGGCTAAAAAGCACCAGATCCGGTGTTTACTTAACATCATGAAGAAAGTCATTGCTTTACAGAAATGTAATAGTACTGTTGGAGAGTTTTGTTTAAAAATGAAAGCTTTGTATTCCCGAGATTTCTGATGATAGCGAAAACAAAAATTGTTGATCTACATGACCATAAATCAAATATAACAACAACAAAATACATTCTTACTTAACAAAAACACTATAAGCAAAACTTATATAAGACCACAGGAGCAAATCAGCCAGGTGTAACACGGCCCCCCCCCCAACACACATACACCTGATTGCTTTTCTCATCACATGTCCAATCACTCCTTGTTCTTGTTCTCTCTCTCTCTCTCTCTCTCTCTCTCTCTCTCTCTCTCTCTCTCTCTCTCTCTCTCTCTCTCTCTCTCTCTCTCTCTCTCTCTCTCTCTCTCTCTCTCTCTCTCTCTCTCTCTCTCTCTCTCTCTCTCTCTCTCTCTCTCTCTCTCTCTCTCTCTCTCTCTCTCTCTCTCTCTCTCTCTCTCTCTCTCTCTCTCTCTCTCTCTCTCTCTCTCTCTCTCTCTCAATCTATCTTATCACTTCTCCTCTCAGGCCAGACACTACACTAATTGCTAAAGATCACGTAACTTTCTTTGGTGATTATGGGCGTGACAGTATCCTCCTTCCTTCCTTCCTCCTCCTCCTCCTCCTCCTCCTCCTTCTCCTCCTCTGGGTATACACGTGTCCACCTCATCCACAAATTACCTGGGATACCTGGAATGCTTCTCTCCCTTCTCGGTGTCTCAGAAATGTCACTTCACCTGCTTCCTTCCTCCCTGCGTGTCTCAAATCTTTTTCTCCCCTCTTACTTGTGACTGTTTCTTTATCCTTCATCTTTTACAGCATAATATGTCCTTTTTCCTCCGTTTAGACTGAAATTTCACCTTTTTATTCTCTCTCTCTCTCTCTCTCTCTCTCTCTCTCTCTCTCTCTCTCTGCATGAATTCTCGCTCTTTTCGTCCCATCCACTCCCAAATCTTCCTCTTCCCTCCATCAACTCCCCGCGCGTCCCAATTCCTCTGACTCCCTTTCCCTCCTCCCTTTTCCAGCCTCTCCTGTACCCACCGCTCGCCTCAGTGTTAGAAGAGCTTCCTGTACCTATACCTCGCACCTTCCCCTCGCGTCCTGCTGGTGCCCCCTCGTGTGCCTGGTTAATCTCGAAGGTAAAATTGAAAGGAGATCGTTCGGCGTCTAATCACCTGTTGCTCTTAATTAATCTTCAGGTAAACCGCTTCCTCAGGCTGAAATTTGATTACTGTTTTCCTAGGCTATTTATTTCAAGTGTGTAGTTTGTTAAGATAATATTTTCTGTTTTCTTTCCTATTTATTTTCCAACATTTTTTTCTTGTCCTTGTACGTAGATTACAGTATTGTGAGTTTATCTTTACGTAACACCTTCTTTAAGATAACATTAGTAGTCTTAATTATTTTCGCTTTCACAGCTATCTATCATCCATCTTTCACAGCTGTCGTTAATAAAATCTTTACTTGTTCTACAAATACCTCCAGTCATTAGACTGACCAGAAATTGAAAATTATTCTTTTAATTCCATTCGTTCTTGTAGATACTTCTAAAGATTTCATTCATTACTTCTGGTGCTGGTCTTTGTTTCATATCATACTGATGGGGTTAAGGATTTCTTCTTCTTTTTCTTCTTATTCTTATTATTATTTATTATTATTATCATCATCATCATTATAATTACTTATGCTGTCATTCTTGCACACGGACACGACGTAATGCAAAGGGAATGCAAAGCGATCCTGTTTAAAGTTATGCTGCTCACGCACCACTCCTGTGCATCAAAAGAACTTAAGTCTTTGTGCTGGGAAAGTAAATGGTTGTTTCTGTTATTTTTGTTTTCGTGTTGGTGGTCGGCAAACTTTGTTGTTGTTGTTGTTGTTGTTGTTACTTTTGGCATTGGGGATGGTGGTGATGTTAAAAGAATAGCATTTTGTTCTCTAAAACAAATCTTGTCTAGCATATCAATGGCTGCTTTCTTCTTTTCTTTTTTTTTTACTTCGGAGATACATTTAAATTGCTCTTGTGTATTACCGTAAATGTGTGTAATTCACCTCGGTCGTCTGCTGGTCACCCAGCCCTTCCTCATTACGGAGCGAGCTCAGAGCTCATAGACATAGACTGATCTTCGGGTAGGACAGACCACATCACACACAACACACACTGGGAAAGCAAGGCCACAACCCCTCGAGTTACATCCCGTACCTATTTACTGCTAGGTGAACAGGGGCCACGCATTAAGAGGCTTGCCCATTTGCCTCGCCGCTTTCCGGGACTCGAACCCGGGCCTCTCGATTGTGAGTCGAGCGTGCTAACCACTACACTACGCGGTGTGTGTGTGTGTGTGTGTGTGTGTGTGTGTGTGTGTGTGTGTGTGTGTGTCCGTGAGTGCGTTTGTGTATCCACGAGTGCTGGTGTGTATCCGTGAGTGCTGGTGTGTGTCCGTGAGTGCTGGTGTGTGTCCGTGAGTGCTGTTGTGTGTCCGTGAGTGCTGGTGTGAGTCCGTGAGTGCTGGTGTGAGTCCGTGAGTGCTGGTGTGAGTCCGTGAGTGCTGTTGTGTGTCCGTGAGTGCTGGTGTAAGTCCGTGAATGCTGGTGTGAGTCCGTGAGTGGTGGTGTGAGTCCGTGAGTGGTGGTGTGAGTCCGTGAGTGGTGGTGTGAGTCCGTGAGTGAGGTGAGTGTGTGAGTCCGTGAGTGCTGGTGTGAGTCCGTGAGTGCTGGTGTAAGTCCGTGAGTGCTGGTGTGAGTCCGTGAGTGCTGGTGTGAGTCCGTGAGTGCTGGTGTGAGTCCGTGAGTGCTGGTGTGAGTCCGTGAGTGCTGGTGTGAGTCCGTGAGTGCTGGTGTAAGTCCGTGAGTGCTGGTGTGAGTCCGTGAGTGCTGGTGTAAGTCCGTGAGTGCTGGTGTGAGTCCGTGAGTGCTGGTGTAAGTCCGTGAGTGCTGGTGTGAGTCCGTGAGTGCTGGTGTAAGTCCGTGAGTGCTGGTGTGAGTCCGTGAGTGCTGGTGTGAGTCCGTGAGTGCTGGTGTGAGTCCGTGAGTGCGTGAGTGTGTGAGTCCGTGAGTGCTGGTGTAAGTCCGTGAGTGCTGGTGTAAGTCCGTGAGTGCTGGTGTGAGTCCGTGAGTGCTGGTGTGAGTCCGTGAGTGCTGGTGTGAGTCCGTGAGTGCTGGTGTGAGTCCGTGAGTGCTGGTGTGAGTCCGTGAGTGCTGGTGTAAGTCCGTGAGTGCTGGTGTAAGTCCGTGAGTGCTGGTGTGAGTCCGTGAGTGCTGGTGTAAGTCCGTGAGTGCTGGTGTGAGTCCGTGAGTGCTGGTGTGAGTCCGTGAGTGCTGGTGTAAGTCCGTGAGTGTTGGTGTGAGTCCGTGAGTGTTGGTGTGAGTCCGTGAGTGTTGGTGTGAGTCCGTGAGTGCTGGTGTGAGTCCGTGAGTGCTGGTGTGAGTCCGTGAGTGCTGGTGTGAGTCCGTGAGTGCTGGTGTGAGTCCGTGAGTGCTGGTGTGAGTCCGTGAGTGCTGTAAGTCCGTGAGTGCTGGTGTAAGTCCGTGAGTGCTGGTGTGAGTCCGTGAGTGCTGGTGTGAGTCCGTGAGTGCTGGTGTGAGTCCGTGAGTGCTGGTGTAAGTCCGTGAGTGCTGGTGTAAGTCCGTGAGTGCTGGTGTAAGTCCGTGAGTGCTGGTGTGAGTCCGTGAGTGCTGGTGTGAGTCCGTGAGTGCTGGTGTGAGTCCGTGAGTGCTGGTGTAAGTCCGTGAGTGCTGGTGTAAGTCCGTGAGTGCTGGTGTGAGTCCGTGAGTGCTGGTGTGAGTCCGTGAGTGTTGGTGTGAGTCCGTGAGTGCTGGTGTGAGTCCGTGAGTGCTGGTGTAAGTCCGTGAGTGTTGGTGTGAGTCCGTGAGTGCTGGTGTGTGTCCGTGAGTGCTGGTGTGAGTCCGTGAGTGCTGGTGTGAGTCCGTGAGTGTTGGTGTGTGTCCGTGAACACGTGTCCAAGTGTGCCTTAGTTCTCTCGATACCTAAATTAAACACGGCTGAAAGAATCCACGAGGCAAACTTGGGACAATTACTCAGCACGTAGCCAACTTGGACTAATTGCCTTTTGGTGCTGATTAATCTGAAATTGACCAGAAGCCAACGGAACCATAATTTTAATGAGATAACTTCGGCTTGTCCTCAGGAACTTCTTTTCTCTCGTGCCATTAATCCTTTGTGGACGATGAAATATGTGCCGCATGAATGAGAGGGAGAAAAAATGGTCCCTTATGGAATGCTGGGAATGTTAATTACTCGGGTATCCTCCATAGGTAAGACAGGTAAGGCTCACGGGACGCGGTTATGAATGGCGCTGCAGAAAGGAACATATGGAGGGAAATTAGAAGAGGTAATTTCTTTTTTTTTAATGTTTTCTATATCGGTTATTTCAGCAATTCGCTTTTTAACTACGCTAAGTAACTCATTTTCAAGGGTTTTTAAATACGGGTATCCTGTTGTCATTATCGTTATTAGTAATGAAAAACATTAAAGAAACTTTTTTTCTATTTATCATCCAAATAGTTTATCGCATTTTCTTGCATTTTCAGAGATTTTGAATGTGGGAATTATTTTTTAGCATTTTTTGTATTCATATTTAAGTGCAGTTTTTCTCTCAACTGATAGAAAAAAAAACTTGTAGTATGGTCATAATTTGAAATACGGAAACCCTACAATTAATCGTCCATCACTACCATTTGAGATTAATATTAAAAGGTAACACCACCCCTTCCCTCCTCCCCGTTAACGATCATTTAATGATTGATAGCAAAATGACAGTACTGCGTGCTGTGACTGACAAATTAACAGATTCAGCCACCACCTGGCACAGAAAGGCGCTCGTGCTTCCCCCCCTGATGGACACCACGCGCGTACCCACAGGAAAAGTTAGGACAGGTGAAATTAAGGGGCAGGTGAACAGCCGGCAAAAAAGTACCTTAACCCACAGTGGAGTGACGCAGTTTGTTGTGGTGGAGTGCCTCTGCATCCCAACCTGCGTGTTAGGCCAGTATTCAGAAACTTGTTCTCTCACCACGACTGTTCCGAAGCTACATAGATGACTAGCCTAGTTCTCAAGTGTGTTTTCCTTTGATTATATAGAAATTTCGTTAATGTGTCACTTAAACCACTAAACCACAAAGACATTATGTAAACGATGGAATTTTAGCTAGTGGAGGTACGGCGCAGTAGTGTTTCAAAATATTCCTTACTGGGAATGTAACAGTTGTCCTACATCTTCTCGTAACACAAGCTCATATGTAAAGAAAGTTTCCATAAAGACATTGTATTTACACGCATGCACGTTGGTGCACATTACTATTCTATATCTTCCCGCGGATAATGATGAGCCAAGTTTACACGTAACAAACATGCAACTAAAAGACTTTAGCAGCTTAACATAATTTCGAACCGACACACGCAGCAACAATAGAATCCTTTCCGTAGAATACGCAAACCAACAACAATACATACACACACAAAAGTTAGTTGGCACGAAGACGTGTAATCAATTATTCAAAGTACTGCAGGTGAACCATGACACAATATAATACCTATTCTGATATGGGAGATGAAGGCTGATTATCATACATACCTGAGAGACGAGCTAGGGAGTGCGGGCGACTTGACGGGACGAGGCGTGGGTGTGTGTGTGACCGAGGCGGACAGGGAAGAAGACTGAGCGACGGTGGCCAATTAACTGTGTGTGTGTGTGTGTGTGTGTGTGTGTGTGTGTGTGTGTGCGTTTCTAGTTGAATAATAGACTGTCGGTGTAAGGCAGGTAGCTCAGGAGGATCTACGTAATATTATACGGAACCGAAGACGAGCCGAGGCGAGACAAAACGAGATGAGGCGTGATAAGTTCAAATCTGCGTACCCTGAGTATGAGAGGATGGTCTGGTGATTAGATACTTTTACTGATGAGAGAGAGAGAGAGAGAGAGAGAGAGAGAGAGAGAGAAGGCAAGTGCAAAGGACACGAGCGAAACATCAATCAATACGCCACTCGGAGCTTCGAAAAATAGCAAAAGACACTCACTCGCTGAACGATGGCGTCACCCTGCAAGAGTCTCGCTGATTGGCCAGAACAACGCTTTGCCCTGATTGGTCGTGGAGCAGAAACTATGTTAGGGTCCCTCTCGCACACCCAGATGGTTCTCAATTCGATGTGGATAATCTAATCTTCCATTCGTCTCTTTCTTTTCTCTTTCTTTTCTCTCTCTCTCTCTCTCTCTCTCTCTCATTGTATTTTTATCTTTTCTTTTAGTGCTTGAGAGAGAGAGAGAGAGAGAGAGAGAGAGAGAGAGAGAGAGAGAGAGAGAGAGAGAGAGAGAGAGAGAGAGATTTTTTTCAGCCTTAACCTAATCATGCACATTTTTGGGGGAGGGTGGAGAAGTTAAGTCCCAGATAATTACCTTAACACCCCCTGAGCCTTAGATATGAAGGATTAGCTTGGCGGTAACGGGCCATCCTGCCTTTTAGAAACTAATTGTGATCTCTGAAGAGCTATAACGAAAATACGAGGAGAAAATATGTGGGGATGAAAGGGCGAATGTGAAAGGAACAGCTGGGGCGTGGAGGGTGGTCGAGGGTGGAAATGGAAGGGCAAGGATAGGAGCTGGAAGGCTGAGGATGAAAGATGGGTGGTCGGGAAGCTGCAGGAATGGTAGGGGGTGGAGATGGAAGGGTAGGGATAGGAGATAGAAGGACAGGAGTGGAGATGGAAGGGGTGGAGGTTTATGAGGTATAGTGACTCGTAATGAGGGGAAAGTTGGGTATCTTTCTTTTCTTTTTCTTTCTTTTCTTTTCCTGTGTGTGAAGGAGGCCAGCCAAGGGTATGAAAAAGAGAGAGAAGAAAAGCGCAAATTTATCTCTCGAAAAACAAGACAGGGAGAAAAAGAAAGGGAAGCGAATGAAAATGGAAAGGTAAAGGAAAGGATTGAGGAAAACTGGACTGGCTTCTTTATTTTTTCTTCTTTCCCTTTCTTGATTGGAACGCGCCATAATAACAATAGCAACAAAACAACAACATTACTGAATAACTCGATAAATGGATACGTAAATGACAAAGAGAAAGTAGAATAAAAACATTACAAGGTTTGAACATTAAAAAAAAAGAAAAAAAAAGGAAAAAAAAAAACTTAAAGCTCTATGTAAAGATGCAATCCATAAAAAATACGTTACAAATAAAAATATGGAATACTTTATAATATATTAGGCGAAACAGATCTGTGCGGCGCTAGTTTACATGCTTGATGGAGAACTGAATTGCCGGAACACAGTGCTGAATTACAACACACACACACACACACACACACACACACACACACACACACACACACACACACACACACACACACACACACACATAGGGATGAAAGCCTCGAGGTGTGCAAGAAAGGAGATGGAAAAAATAAAGGAAAATTCACTATCTGCAAAAACGAAACTTAGCTAGTTATAAATTTAAATTACTAAGTTTCTATATTATTTAGCACTGGGTGAAAATAGACATGTGAGTCAAGGGGAATGGGGGAGAGGTGGGAGGAGCGACAGGGAAGCTGGACTGAGGTGTGAGAATGCGGTTAATGGGATAGGTCATGCCAAGATGGATGACGTGAGATCGGGGTAAATGGAGGATGAAGTGAAGTTTATGGAAGGGAGCGGAGATAAGGACATAAGGGGAAGTTAGTAGGGACAGCTATGATATTCTATACCTGGGTTTTTGTAAGGCGTTCAACAAGGTATACCATTATAGGGTCTTGAGAAACACTATGGAGCATTGAATGGATGGGAGGGTGTTAGGCTGGACAAGATCATGGTTAGGCGACAGGCGATAGAGTTGTAATAAATGGCTCTAAATCCGAGTGGGGTCAAATAATTAGTAGGGTAACAAAGGATAAATTTCGAGGTCATTATTATTCTAAAAATGAATAAATAGAAAATAAATATATATAAATGATAAACACACAACACACACACACACACACACACACACACACACACACACACACACACACACACACACACACACACACACACAGTGAAATCAGTAGCGATTTTAGTAAAACTGCAGACAACACGGAGATAAATAGGTTAATTAGGTCAGATTCGGATGCCATCGAGTTGTTGCACATTTGGATAGAATTAATGAATGGGCAGATGCAGTTCAATGTTCGCGTATTAATAATATTATTGAGGAGTATTAAAAGTAGAAGTCTTGAAGTAATACTGAAATCATATTTAGTGATAAGCTTCATCTAGATTATGTTATGGAGTTCTGATACACATATTGAAAGAACATACTTTAGTTCTACTAAAATCAACACAAAGGAAAATGACAAAGTTTGAAAAAGATAGGTTTAAGAAAGAGGAAGGAAGCAACTGCTTGTCAAAAATTATGGTTGATGACTCGGTAATTAGGTTGTTAGTGTTGAGTCACTAGGGAACTTTAAATTATAGACAATTTCATGGAAAGTGGATATAGCTAAGTGTTTCTTACAGGGACAGCACACTACCTGTAGACATCATAGCTTGTTACAGGTTTCCTTGTCGGTAGGGCTTCCTCACTCGGGGCAACAGTTTCCTAGCGGGTGGGCTTTAGGATAGTTTTTTTTTTTTTTTAACGTAGGGAAGAGGGCCAGCAAAGGGCAAAAAAAGAAAGGATTAAAAAAAAAGGCCCACTTGAGTGCTGGCTCTCTATAAAGTGACAGAGCGTCAGCCAAAATTCTGGAGCAAATGCCTCGATACCTCCCTCTTAAAAGAAGACAAGTCGTAGGAAGTCGGAAATACAGATGCAGTGAGGGAGTTCCAGAGTTTACCAGTGAAAGGGATGAATGATTGAGAGTACTGGTTAACTCTTGCATTAGAGAGTTGGACAGAATAGGAATGAAAGGAAGAAGAAAGCCTTGTGCAGCGAGGCCGCAGGAGGAGGGGAGGCATGCAGTTAGCAAGATCAGTAGAACAGATAGCATGAAAATAGCGATAAAAGATAGAAAGAGATGCAACATTTCGCCGGTGAGAAAGAGGCTGAAGACAGTTAATCAGAGGAGGAGAGCTGATGAGACGAAAAACTTTTGATTCCACCCTATCAAGTAAAACTGTGTGACTGGAACCCCCAAACATGCGAAGAGTACTCCATACAGGGACGGATAAGGCCCTTATACAGAGTAAGCAGTTGGAGGGCGAGAAAACTGGCGGAGACGCCTCAGAACACCTAACTTCATAGAAGCTGTTTTAGCAAGAGATGAGATGTGAAGTTTCCAGTTAAGATTATGAGCAAAGGACAGACCGAGGATATTCATTGTGGAAGAGGGAGACAGTTGAGTGTCATTGAAGAAGAGGGATAGTTGTCTGGAAGGTTGTGTCGAGTTGATAGATGGAGGAATTGAGTTTTGAGGCATTGAAAACTACTAGATTTTCTCTGCCCCAATCGGAAATCTTAGAAAGATCGGAAGTCAGGCGTTCTGTGGCGTCCCTGCGTGATCTGTTGACTTCCTGAAGGGTTGGTCGTCTCTGAAAGAACGTGGAAAGATGTAGGTGGTATCATCAGCGTAGGAGTGGATAGGGCAAGAAGTTTGGTTAAGAAGGTCATTAATGAATAATAGAAAGAGAGTGGGTGACAGGACAGAACCCTGAGGAACACCACTATTAATAGGTTTAGGAGAAGAACAGTAGCCGTCTACCACAGCAGCAATAGAACGGTCGGAAAGGAAACTTGAGATAAAGTTGCAGAGAGAAGGATAGAAGCCGTAGGAGGGCAGTTTTGAAATCAAAGCTTTATGCCAGACTCTATCAAAAGCTTTTGATATGTCTAACGCTACAGCAAAAGTTTCACCGAAATCTCTAAAAGAGGATGACCAAGACTCAGTAAGGAAAGCCAGAAGATCACCAGTAGAGCGACCTTGACGGAAGCCATACTGGCGATCAGACAGAAGATTGTGAAGTGACAGATGTTTGAGAATCTTCCTATTCAGGATAGATTCAAAAACTTTAGACAAGCAAGAGATTAAAGCTATAGGACGGTAGTTTGAGGGTTAGAACGGTCACCCTTTTAGGAACAGGCTGAATGTAGGCGAACTTCCAGCAGGAAGGAAAGGTAGAAGTCGATAGACAAAGTTGGAAGAGTTTGGCCAGGCAAGGTGCAAGCACAGAAGCACAGTTTTTGAGAACAATAGGAGGGACCCCATCAGGTCCATAAGCCTTCCGAGGGTTTAGGCCAGCAAGGGCATGGAAAACATCATTACGAAGAATTTTGATTGTAGACATGAAATAGTCAGAGGGAGGAGGAGAGGGAGGACAAGCCCAGAATCGTCCAAGGTGGAGTTGTGAGCAAAGGTTTGAGAAAAGAGTTCAGCTTTAGAGACAGAAGAGATGGCAGTGGTGCCATCAGGATGAAATAAAGGAGGAAAGATGAAGAAGTGAAGTTATTTGAGATGTTTTTGGCTAGATGCCAGAAGTCACGAGGGAGTTTGAGTTTGAAAGATTTTGACATTTTCTATTTATGAAAGAGTGTTTGGCAAGTTGAAGAACAGACTTGGCATGATTCCGGCAGAGATATAAAGTGCATGAGATTCAGGAGATGGAAGGCTCAAGTACCTTTTGTGGGCAACCTCTCTATCATGTATAGCACGAGAACAGGCTGAGTTAAACCAAGGTTTAGAAGGTTTAGGTTGAGAAAAGAATGAGGAATGTACGCCTCCATGCCAGATACTAACACCTCTGTTATGCGTTCAGCACAAAGAGATGGGTCTCTGACACGGAAGCAGTAATCATTCCAGGAAAATCAGCATAATACCTCCTCAGGTCCCCCAACTGGCAGAGGCAAAACGCCAGAGGCACCTTCGCTTTGGGGGATCCTGTGGAGGGATTGGAGAAATAGGACAAGATACAGAAATGAGATTGTGATCGGAGGAGCCCAACGGAGATGAAAGGGTGACAGCATAAGCAGAAGGGTTAGAGGTGAGGAAGAGATCAAGAATGTTGGGCGTGTCTCCAAGACGGTCAGGAATACGAGTAGGGTGTTGCACCAGTTGCTCTAGGTCATGGAGGATAGCAAAGTTGAAGGCTAGTTCACCAGGGTGGTCAGTGAAGGGAGAGGAAAGCCAAAGCTGGTGGTGAACATTGAAATCTCCAAGAATGGAAATCTCAGCGAAAGGGTAGAGGGACAGAATGTGCTCCACTTTAGAAGTTAAGTAGTCGAAGAAATTACTATAGTCAGAAGAGTTAGGGAGAGATAAACAGCACAGATGAATTTAGTTTGAGAGTGACTGTTAAGTCGAAGCCAGATGGTGGAAAATTCGGAAGACTCAAGAGCGTGGGCACGAGAGCAAGTTAAGTCGTTGCGCACATAGACGCAACATCCAGCTTTGGAATGAAAATGAGAATAGAGAAAGTAGGAGGGAACAGAGAAGGGGTTACTGTCAGTTGCCTCAGACAGCTGTGTTTCGGCGAGGAAAAGAAGATGAGGTTTAGTAGAGGAGAGGTGGTGTTCCACAGATTGAAAATTAGATCTAAGACCGCGAATGTTGCAGAAGTTAATATAGAGAAAGTTGAGGGAGGTGTCAAGGCATTTGGGGTCGTTATCAAGAAAGGTGTCCGACCTGGGGACATTTTTGGTCCTCTCCCCAGAAGGGAACTCGGAGGCATTGATTGGAGTTCCCATTTTTTTTTTAAATTTTGATTTTGAAGTGAAGGGTGTATATGAGTGGTAAGTGTATATAGTTTTGTGTGAAGAAGGAGAGTTGTCTTTAGAGGGTAGGCTGTGACTGCCCTCTTGAGTTGTGAGACACAAAGGAAAACGTTCAGCGAGATCACAACTAGCTTTAATGGAAGGTTCACAGCACCCCCTGAACTGGAGCTATTAGAAAGTACCTCCTTTAGCCCAGAAATTCCTGTGAAAAGCCCACGAGGTATAAATCATAAAAACAAAACTAAGGTATTAACTATCTATTACCCATTTATAAGTTTAAGACACTAAATTGGTTTATATTATGGTACACTTTTCTTCTGCGGCGGTAAAAAAAGACCCTTTTTATCCTTGGTAATTTTGCTTCACGAAGAGAGGGGAAAAAATTAAAATGAATACAATATCAATGAATCACTTATGTCATCTATCCTTACAATGGTGGTAGTGAAGATGACACCTTGATGTATCAGTGCAATATGGATCTAATCTAAATTCCGGCAACTCAGATTTTCATGAAGATAGGAAAAAAAAAAAAATAGATAGTAAACTCCGACATAAAATCACCCAAGTCCTTTCTACTCTCTCTCTCTCTAAGCCACGTCACAAAACAGACAGCATTGTAGTCTTTACGAATGTACAGCGGGGAAAGACTAATATGCCTTCTTAGATATTGTCGTTAGTCATTAAGCGCACGAATACAGAGATCATGAATGCTACAATACGACGGACTGATTAACCACGTGCAACCAAACAACGCGGAAGACACGAAAGAAAAATTAAACACATTACATGAAAACACAAGTGATTTACAGAATATTTCCAGAAGAGTATAAATAATAACACCAATAACACGCTGGAGACCTCCATCTCTAAATCACTGCTGACGAGAGAGAGAGAGAGAGAGAGAGAGAGAGAGAGAGAGAGAGAGAGAGAGAGAGAGAGAGAGAGAGAGAGAGAGAGAGAGAGACGATAGATGAGAGACGAGAGAGAGAGGGAGGGAGGTGCACACACACACACACACACACACACACACACACACACACACACACACACACACACACACACACAACAAAAGATAAATAAATAAGACCAGGTGTGTTTGGACTCTTCATAAGGGGAACGTCAGGCGGCAACTTGTCCCCATGAGAATTATTCTGGAACAGCACATCATTTCATTATTAATTTGTTCCCTCTAGGCGTCTCGTGTGCTGCGGGCGAGGGTGGGAAGTTGACGGTGGTTGGTTGGTTTGCGTCTCTCCAGCTTTGTTAGAAGGGGAAGGCCTTGAAATACTGAGGTGGCAGCGCGTCTGGCAACGTGATCTATGTCCATGTGGAATTTTTTGCTGCAGCGGGTCACGGGGAGTTGGGGTGGGTGAAGAGGGGAAGGGAGATGGGAACGGTAAGGGTGAGAGGACAGTTGAGGGTCAGGAAACGGGGGTTGGGGGGATGGTTGATTTCCAGTGACCGATACATCATGGAAAAAGTGACTAGTGAGGGAACCGTGGGATGTTCCTCGTATTGCGGATTTTCAGCTTTTTTTTTTTTTTCGTTTTCCGTTTTACCTTTTTGAGCCGCAGAGCTGTTACTAAATGTTTTCCAGGCCAGGCACTGCGCGACTCGCATTACTCTTTGTTTTTAGTTATCTAGTTTTCAGAATGAGTTTTTGATTAATATAGTTGAAAATTTTCATTTTTTATTTTTTCCCCTATTCTTATTTTCCTTATTTTTGAGATAGCACGGTCGTCACTAAACATTTTCTTAAATTATTCTTATTACTATTTTTCTTTTCATCACTGAACCTATCCCATATTCTTTTTTCTAGTTTTAGATTAACGTTACTGCAGGGTTTTTTTTCTTGTTTTACTTTCTTGGCACTGGTACTTTTATTAATATTTTAGGTTTCATTAAATCTATTTACAGTAAGAATTCTTCATTCCTCTGTTATTCTCATTATACTTGTATTTCTTGAAACGACGAACAAGTATAGAAGGTTCCTTAAGCTAAACTCCAATACATTACAGGTATCATTTGTTTGAGTTTCACTATGATTATGTTCAGTTCACATTTCTGACATCCTGCTGTTTTCTTTGTTTTGAAGCGAGGTACGGTTATTAAAAGGAAAATAATAAAAAGTTATTTTCAGCTATTGATTACGATTCGCGACACTCATTTCACGAGCTCACTTTAACTTTACTTTTGGAAGTCAAGGTGCGCTTTCTTTTTGATATTTTTGAGCCTAAACGTGGCACAACATGGACTTAATCTTTCAGCTACGCCAACATGTGTATTTCTAGCCACCGATTTGCTCACCGATGGCACGAGCATTACGAGTCCTCTTCATGACTGCCAATCCCACCAAAGCCTCTCCGTCGTTGCTGGATGAAGACTGCAATTGGTATACACAATACATGTGGATCGCCTTTAACTTGCGAGTGTTTGTGAAGGCTTGCTGAGTGAACAATTTCCTCATTTTGACTTTGTTTCAGCTTATCCGCAAGTAATTTTGAGATCCACAATGGAACTTACTGAATCCCTTTATGTTCACACTTTTTGAGTTGTATGAATTCTTTAACAGTTATGGATTCTTCTTAAGTAAAAATTGCTCAGGACTTTCTGATTATAATTCCAAAAGATAACACTCAAAGTAAAGGAGATATTTGAATAGTTTCCATTGTAAATAAGCTTTTTCCCCTAATATAATTCCTTCGGGTACTGAAAAGTGTCAATATTGGTTAAAATGTTAAAGGTATGAACTAAAGCTCCTTATATCACTGCGCTTATGAAATGTGTTGCTATTAAGAAAAGTGATATGATGTAGTGCAGGTCCTTCTCCTCTTTCTCTCCTTCCCCTCTCGCTACACATTTGTCCTGAGCCTTGCATCCCTTCCTACCTGTATATCAATTTGTTATTTGTTGGCAGGGAGGATACACAACATTGTTTTTTGTGTTGTGATACCAAGGAGGGTGTATGAGATAGTGTAGTCATGCAAACCTCTTGAAGAACATTTTTTTTCCTTTTCCTGTATTTTTTTTTTTATCGTTGTTTTATTTTACTTGCCAGTAATGCTCTCACTATTTTTTACGTCATTCTGAGTGAGATTCTTCGCTGAAAATAATAAAGATTTCTTCGTTAATTCTTTCTATTGTTTCTAAGCATTATTTTCACACTTTTGTGTTTTATTTCAATTCAAAGCACCACACACTCTTCTTATTACGCCATGCTGTCTTCAACTCTTCCCTCGCAAGATTCTCCATGCTTTTTCTTCTTATGTAAGAGGTGAAAACTTACAAAGGGTAACAAAAAAGTGAGCAAAAATGCCAAATTAGTTGCCAGTTCCCGTGCAGGTTTGAGAGTTAAATGACTTAAAGTGGGTAAACGGACATACAGTAGCAGGTAGGGAGTTCAAAGTTTATCTGAGTTCCTTTTGTCCCACTTTTCCAAAGTTTCCTTATTTTTTTTGTGTGTGATTGTGATTTATTTTATTTTTCAAGAACACATAATTTTGTAATATCAATTTCAATATATATATATATATATATATATATATATATATATATATATATATATATATATATATATATATATATATATATATATATATATATATATATATATATATATATATATATATATATATATATATATATATATATATATGGCAAAAATTTCAATGCCTCTTCATTCTTCATCTTCTCTGCTGGTGTCTTTATTTCATATTTCTTTTCTGTGTTTTACTCCAGCGGACAGGATCACTCTCAAGTTTAATTTTGTCACACCAGCTGAAGGTCTCCTGCCGAAAGAACAAAGTCGTCGCTGGTAAGTCTTTCTCTTATTTCCTGGTGTGCTTGGCCTTTTCCTTTTTCTTTATTTTTTTGTGTGTGTGTTTTATAAAGCACAACAGAACATTCACCTTCCAGAATGCCAATCTAAATCAAAATCTTCCGAAAAGAAAAGTCCTTATCAAAAATCTTTCTCTCATTCCAGGTTCATTTTTCATTCGCTTCGTGTGTGTTTCACTTTACAGTGTGGGAAATACCCACTCTTTTTATTGTCATTTAAACGAAAAAAAAAAAATCGCAGTTAGATATTCTCTTTCTTTGCCTCATTCTCCTTGTTTTCAATACTTTTGCGTATAATTTATTTTCATCGTGCAAGAGAAAACTCATACATTTTCATGTCATGTAGGCTGATAAAAAGCATCCATGCGTTATATATTTACAGAAATGTCCAATATATATATATATATATATATATATATATATATATATATATATATATATATATATATATATATATATATATATATATATATATATATATATATATATATATATATATATATAACTTACTTTTCATCTGTCCTCGGTTAAGTTTTTCCGAACCATCTCGTTTTCAAGCTCTCCTCTTTAATGACATGATGGAAAGATGAGCCACTTGATATCCTGCCGTGCTTATAACTTTCTACACACTCCGCCTCATTCCATGCTTTTTCCCTCCTGCCAGAATCCTTTAACTGTTTTCCATTCGCTTTTCGATTTCCGTCCACTTTTTTTTTTTTTACTTTTCCTTCCCCCTTTTCCTTGCGTATTTGTCGTATTCCAATTTGACTTCACAGGGACTTTTGCTTTATTTCCTCCTCCCTCGTTGCTTCCACGCTCTGTTATCCCCTTGCTTCACTTTTCCTTCGTGTATTTGTATGAATATTCCATTTTTTCCTAAAATCTCTCTCTCTCTCTCTCTCTCTCTCTCTCTCTCTCTCTCTCTCTCTCTCTCTCTCTCTAAGCGTTTCTATTCTTTTTATGCCGAGCTTCCCTTCCTCTAACTATATCTCCTCTACTCAGTTTCCTGTATACGCCTCTATCTCTTATTTACTTCTATCTAGTCCTCTCCCCGTCACTTCTCCGTCCTCAACCAATTTATATATATTTTCCCCTTCGCTACACACTCCAGTATCACCCTGTCGTCCTCTCCCTTCCTCCTCCATCCTGCCTCACCCTTCCTGGCTTGTGTGTCGAGCAGAACGCTTGCTTGCCTCCCTCCCTTACTGTACCGTTCAGCCTCGTGCTTCCCGCTCACCTTGTGTTTACCTCAGTAACTGTTGATATGGAATAGTAAACGGGATTGTCATATGGTGCTAGTTGATTTCATCCTGCAAGTTCTTTCCACTTTGCTTCGGGGATCATTCAGAATTAGTGAAAGTTTGTGTTAAAACTAAATGTATGGTGACGTAAATGTTAAGAGATGCGTCGTCCACTATAAGAGGATAAAATCAATACGTTTCTTCGACTTATTTTTCCTTCCCTGCAATTTATCAGGAAGTAGCGGTAGTACTTTATTGGAGAACAGGCACACCATGTCAAGCCGGGGAGCCGGATGATAATTCACAAGAGTTATGGACCATTACGCCTACAAAACTGATCCCAGGCTGATCCGTACAGGTTAGTATTTCATGTACTTTCACCAACACTCACCTGGGAAAAAAGAGTGGCGTGGTATTGTTTCTTTAGCATACCATATATATATATATATATATATATATATATATATATATATATATATATATATATATATATATATATATATATATATATATATATATATATATATATATATATATATATATATATATATATATATATATAAAAGGCCCAAAAAAGTGGTTACATGAATACCTCGACGGGAACTTATAAATGAGCCTCGTGTTTCTAGGATGACAGAAAAGTGAGATGGAAATCGAGGACGTAGACACGGAAGAGGATGGCAAGGTAACTAACTGAATTTGTTGACTTGGAAAGAAAGTTAGACCGTCATAGTTTTTTTTATATCAGGTAGCAGTTTAATAGTTTGGAGTCTCAAGGTTTCTCTTTTCTTTACACGTTTCTATAAATCCCAAAGAAAAGTAGAAAAAAGTGGTTTCTATGTTGATATTTGTTTATCTTTCTTATCTTCACGTGTCCCGGGCAGCAAGTGATGTGCAGGAGGATCAGCAGCGTTCCTCTGATTCACACGCGGGGAACTGAGAACAAAAATAAAGCAAAAACAGTTCTTAAAGCGGACAGTCTCACAGTGATCTATATGAGGTTGCTCGTGAGTCTCGGCTGAGTGAGTGTTCCCGAGTCTGGCAGTGATGAGCGAGTGGGGTTCGAATCCTAGTCAAGGAAGAGGAAGGATGGCTTGAAAGGATGTAGAAAAAAAAGGAACATAGGTGAGCTGAAAGGAATGGGAGGAGAAGGTAGAAAAGAAGATAAAAAAGAAATAGAAGCAAACAAAAAAAAAGAGAAATATTGATAAACCTGTGGGGAAGGATAGGAAAGAAGGAAGGAAGAGAGAAGAACGACAGGAGAGCGAAAACGTCAAACAAGTGAAGAACAAAAGTATACAAGATAACGATTAGATTGCCAAGATCGATTGCGTTGCTAGATTGTAAGCGAGTCTGATCCACGGATCTTGGTACGTGTTTGTACTGTCCTGGTGCCTTGAGTTCGTGGGTGACAGGGTGGACAGTCGGGGTGGGGAGTCGGGATGGGCAGGGGCGGCATGGGGAGCTGCATTGCTACCATTCGTTGCAGCAACTCGCCGGGTGGTGTCTCCGCGGGCCGTGTTCCAGGACGCCACCTTGGCCCACAGAGTTATGTCCTCTGGAGTGTTTAATGGCAGCTTGGGGAGGCGCTCAGGGTGGGTTTACAGCCTCGTATCTCACTTTACGGCTTTACTAATTTTCTGATCAGCCAAGGGACTCTGCTGTACCTGGTCACTATATTTACCTTCCCTGTTTCGGAGACAGACAGGTGACGCTTGAGCAAGGCCGCGTGACAGCTTGATGCGTGGCCCGCAGTACGCACGTGAGGATGGTAAGCAGCAGGATATACTGAAGTGCTTTCACTGTGGAATTAACTGTCGATGAAAGATGCACGAAGGAGACTTGTAAAATGTAAGAGTGCACACACACACACACACACACACACACACACACACACACACACACACACACACACTAATATTGAAATCTGATAATGAAGTAAGAATTCATGCAATAAAAAAAATCCATGCAAAAGCACGTTTCTATTTACAAAGGAAATTAAATGAATTAAAGACAAAACATTATAGAACAGAAACGGTGTGCGGGTGCAAGACGCAAGATATCGATTTATGTCTCTAATACCGTCCACAATTCCTTTTCTCCTGACATGACCTTCTGTAACCTCTGAAGGGACAAAACGACGGCAGGGGAGGCGGGAGTATTGTGACGTCATTGGGGTTAGCGGCGGCAATGGTGGTGGTAGCAGTGATGGTGATGGTGGCGGTGGTGGTGGTAGCAGTGATGGTGACGGTGGCGGTGGTGGTGGTGAACGGACGAGCGGTAAACAAAGGGAATTACGAGGAAGGATTTTCACCTCACTCATGTCACCTTCATTACTACACACAGTTTTTCAGGCTTTCGAGTAAAGATCAAATAATTTCTCCTTTCGCCCTTGTCTCCAGATTCCGAGGAGGCAAATTCGAGTCACTAATTGTGCTGAGTGTAAAGAGGACACATATTTCTAGATAGGGATGAGAGATGGGTATAAGTCAGTTTGTTTAATGCTGGAGGTGCTACGTGTAGGCCTATTGGTTTCTTTCAGCTTCCTTTTTGTTCTTACGTGAAAAGGGCTCATCTTACAGGGAATAAGAAAGTCCATCCCCATTGACACAAACCATCCAGATGGAAAGGTATGAACCGTAACAATGAAAGAGTTAACTATCCTGATGAAACAATAAACCATCCAATGAGACAGTGAAGCAAAACAATCTCTCCATACCGTTACCTGCAAGGAGAGGAGAGCGATCAGTGACTTGCGTTGACCTCGACTAATGTCACTAAATTTCGTATCTTTCTTATGTAGGAAAGTTATATAAAAGTTAAAGGGACGTTTAACTTTAGTCTCCCATGTAATTCGTGAAAACAGATAAGAAAATAAGTGAAGTGTAATCATGTAAAAGAAAAAAAAATCTATCACGATTTATCAAGAAAACTT
Source organism: Portunus trituberculatus (assembly GCF_017591435.1). Taxonomy (NCBI): domain Eukaryota; kingdom Metazoa; phylum Arthropoda; class Malacostraca; order Decapoda; family Portunidae; genus Portunus; species Portunus trituberculatus. The sequence goes on along the minus strand of NC_059278.1, from coordinate 9,107,540 downwards.
GGAAAATATATTTAAAGTTGAACTCTCTCTGATAATTTTGGGGAGGAATAGAATATTATAATTGCGATGTGGTTTGTTCGCACTGGATACCAACATTGCCTTTACGTGCAGAAAGCACTCGCCTCTTAAAATCTCTTCCAAATGATTGCACATATTAGCAAAAAAAAAAAAAAAAAATCTTGAAAATGCGTAAAGATGATTGTCTTAATTTTCAGAAAACTCGTTACCAATGTTAGCATTAATTTGACTTAGGCAGAATTCAATTTACCTCAAGCTAATCTTTAACTGAACTTCCTGGAATCAAGAGAGAAGACACGGAAGAAAACAACACATTTTCAAGAGGTGACACGAAAAACTAAAACATTTTCAGCTGAACAAACGAAAAATGGACACACTCTTAAAAGAAAAGCAAAGGAAAACAAAACTAATTTGTTCCTTAAGGAAAATAACCAGAAGCCTAGAAAATTTCTAAAGACAGGAAAAAAGGGAAACTGAAAATTTAACACATTCTTTTTATGGGGACGGAAAAAAGCCAGCATTTCTTCATGGAGGAAACATGGAAAAGTAGCACATTGCTTGAAGAAACAAAGAAAAAATGATACATTTCTACATTTTCTCTTATGCAGGAGCGACCTCTCACCTCCACTACTTGCATTTAACAATTTTTTTTCTCAGAAATTCGCCTTACATTACATTACTTGCAATCTTTCATGCATGAAAATTACACATCCCAACCTCTCCTTCTCCCTCATCTTGAAGGAAGCGTCCGTTCTCTACCCAAACATTTCCCCAAAATTCGACCTTCTTTGCGTTACCATTAATCTTTCTTACCGGAACTCACTCACTCCCTGAGAGAGAGAGAGAGAGAGAGAGAGAGAGAGAGAGAGAGAGAGAGAGAGAGAGAGAGAGAGAGAGAGAGAGAGAGAGAGAGAGAGAGAGAGAGAGAGAGAGATAACACAATTTTGACTACTGGATGAAATTTAAAAGTGGAAAATTAAAATTATATTATATAATGGCATGACACACTGGTTACAACGAAGGGAAGCGCCGAGGGAATCAGGATGGAGTAGACTGTTCTCACACACACACACACACACACACACACACACACACACACACACACACACACACACACACACACACACACACACACACACACACACACACACACACACACACACACACACAGAGAGAGAGAGAGAGAGAGAGAGAGAGAGAGAGAGAGAGAGAGAGAGAGAGAGAGAGAGAGAGAGAGAGTATAGTTGGATGCAGTGTAGCCCGAAGCGAGGCGGCGGGCGCACACCAGCCTGGAGCTTGCAGTTGTGTGTAAGAATTTCCGCGAAAAGCCTCTTAGGGTTGACAATAATCACCACCACCACTACCACCACCACCGCAACCGCCGCCACCATCACCACCACCACAGCGATTCCAACCAGTTGTATAGGCCTGTTTTCTGAAAGGCTTTAGACTACATAAGATTATTTTCAGAGTATTAATTAGATTTCCTGTTGGTGATGCTGAAGCTTTGTTAAACTAGCACCGCAATCACCGAGAGGCATTGTATAATATAATAATTACACCTATATATACTGTAATAAATATTCATCTGGTTCATCTATACATGTGTTAATTGGCAATTCATCATCTGCATACCTCTTCGCCTATAAGTAATACCACAACACGTCTGTCAAGGAGGCGTTGATTGACAGACTATCCCAATGCGTTTGTGTGTTCAATATATCATTTTTAGTACTCGTAATCAATCATTACTTGCTTGCTTGTTTACCTGCATGCGAGTGGAGATGGTGGGAGTGGCTGAACTGCTTGTGGTAAGACGCGAACAGAGAGAGAGAGAGAGAGAGAGAGAGAGAGAGAGAGAGAGAGAGAGAGAGAGAGAGAGAGAGAGAGAGAAATTATAAACAATATCAACACTACTGTTGCTGTTCCTATCGTTATTACAATCACCATCAATACACCACAACTAACACCATAGTCACCATCACTTATGTCACTGTAACTCCGTCACTGTCCTTTATAATTAAGAATTTTTTGTAGTAAGTGGAATAGTTCATATTCATTCTTCTTTCCACTTCCTCAGTAATATCTCCATGGTTTCGGAATCATTAACTCGTTCTCCCTTCCCGCCTCTCTCTCTCTCTCTCTCTCTCTCTCTCTCTCTCTCTCTCTCGTAATTTCAGCTTATTATTTCAATCTGTGCGTCTCATAAAATCATTCGCTTCATCCTAATAGACTTTTCTGCTATTCTGTCTTCTTTTAGTAATTTGCAATACATTTGTGCGTTTTTGTAAGTGCAAATAGGTCTCTATCTCTCTCTCTCTCTCTCTCTCTCTCTCTCTCATTTCTACCTGCAACATTCGTTCCAAGCTTTCTTCTTTTCATCGAGACAAATGAACAATGATTCGTTTCATTTCCACTTTTCAAGACGCGGAATAATGTAAGTGTACCTTTGTTCTTTTGCTTCCATTTCCTCTGATTGTTGAGATATTTTACCCCAGTTTTCTTCAGCTCACAAGACTTCTCAATCTTCAACATATGGGCTGCATTTAGTTTCCATTCATGAGTTAAGAGCCATAGAAAAATTATATTTCATGGAACGAGGACGTGATAAAATTTTCGTGATGCGAGTGTCATTAATTTTCTCAGATTTCATTAATAGTTTTAACGCGCACTCGTTCCCTCTCATTATCTTTTAGTTAGTTTTAACAAATTCAAATACGTACAACATAGCCTGATCTGATTCCATTCGCAGAGCAGAATGAAAAAATATCAGTTAAAGCTCAGAATTCTTGTTTTTGATCATTAAAGTGAATTATTTCTTCTCTATGTGAAATCGTAACAGCCTCGAAAGTCATTATCACATTCATTGAACCGAACACAAGAAAACGAATCATCCCGGTAGTGAGGCAGCGATGCATTTCAGGAGTGAAACGGAGAGGGAATCCAGATGAGTGACTGAACCATCCAATGAAACACTGAACCATCCAAATGAAGAATTATGAACCATCCCCTTGAGACAAGTGAACAATCCAAATGAATATAAACCATCGCTATAAGGGAAGTGAACCATCCAAAAGAAACAATTGACCATCTAAATAAAACTTTGAGTACCATTCAGACGAAAGTATGAACCATTCGGATGAAACAATGAACCATTCCATGAGACAGCGAAGCAAGGCAGTCTTTCTTTATAGCGTTATCAGGAAGCCACAACATTGAATCCTTCCCTCGTTCCTCAGGACTGTAATGGTCTTCGCTCCAATGGAAGGAGAGATGTTTTTGAGAAATGTCTCGATTCAGGAAAGCTCGGTCATCAGGATGGCTTGTAATGGGCAATTAGTTATTATGTTTCTCGTCTCATTCACCAGTCGCTTCTCTATCTAACCCTTACATGTCCACTAAACCTACTTTGAAAACTAAGGTTAAGAACATACGAACAGAGGAAGATGCAAACAACTGTCTTATCTCTATGTATTACACCCGCCTATTTGCATAGATCACATCAGTACCTCACAGATGCCAGACATATTTTGCACTTGAAGATAATATTGTTTGTTCTAATAACTTATAATAACTCCACCAAGCAAGGGGAAATGTAAAGCAAAGTTCAAAAGGAGAGAAATGGCTGAATGAAGTTAATGTTCAGATTTCTAAACATTTCTTCATCTTATCTCTATTTCTTATAAACTCTGAGATCAAGTTATTAAGATTTTCAAGAGTGCATGCCAAGTTTATATCCAAGTTATAATGAAAACATTAAACAGTAACTTAAAATTCCCCAAAGTTTCTCCGATTTGTATCTACTTTGGCTACAATATACGTTAAATGAGTTTTCAAGGATGTATGTTCAATATATATTCCATAATTCAAATAAAAAATCCACTTGGTCAATAAAAGAAACATCAACGAGAGTCAACAATGTAACAAATCATCCCTGTGTCCTTTGAAGATAACCAGACGCGGGATAACTTGGCGATACAAAGGCGTAATAGTTTCCCATCATCTGGCAATCTGTCTCCATGCGTTGCTCCTCTTGTCTCCCTGTGTTTCCCCTTGTCTCGCAGTGTTTCCTCTGGTCTGCCTGCTCCCCCTTCCTGCCATCCGTCATGAGATAATTGTTTCCGTGTGGCCATCCGTCATCACACCATTGACCCGGATGTTATCGGATCAACTACCGGACTGGACTCCTTTAGTGTTTCCTCTCTCTCTCTCTCTCTCTCTCTCTCTCTCTCTCTCTCTCTCTCTCTCTCTCTCTCGAAAAGTTATGATATCACAAGCCAAGTTAATTAAAATATACATCACGCTATGTATAATCATGTATTCTTTTTTCTCTCCGCTTCTTTCTTTCGCTCTTTTTTTTAATACTGAAGGTACGGATTTGTCTCGCTATCGTCGCAACATCGTTGCGTTGCCATAACAACAGCCATGTTTTGCTTTCGTATCTCATTGCTCAACTATTCTCACTCTTCTCTCACTCCTCTCACCTTTTTTGGCTTTTACTCTACATTAATTCCTTTTATTTATCACCTGACAGATATTTGATGTCTTGATGCACTTCAATCTAATTACACATATACTAACGATGCATCAAAATTCAATCCAACGAGTAGCTAGATAGATAGATAGATAGATAGATAGATAGAGATAGATAGATAGATAGATAGATAGATAGAGAGAGAGAGAGAGAGAGAGAGAGAGAGAGAGAGAGAGAGAGAGAGAGAGAGAGAGAGAGAGAGAGAGAGAGAGAGAGAGAGAGAGAGAGAGAGAGAATAGGTCTCTGATTTTTGTGGGGAACTCAAATGTTTGGTCTGTGCACGGTGACTTTTCTCCTCTTGAAATAATACTGAGGATTCCCTACCCGCTCCCCATCCACCACAAACCCTGTGAGGGGTCTCTAACCTCTTTGTTTATAAAGGAAGAGGAGGAGGAGGAAGGGGAGGAGGAGGAGATAATGATGCTTCTGAGCGGAAGGAGGAGGAGGAAGAGGAGGAGGAGGAGGAGGAGGAAGAGGAGGAGGAGAATGAGGAGGAGGAGGATGAGGAGGAGGGGGAGTTGATAATTGTAAAGAGAGTTGGTGGCACTGATATAACAGGGGAGAAGGAGGAGGAAGAAGAAGAGTGAGGAGAGGAGGTAATGATGAGTATGGTGGAGGTAGGGTGGGGAGAAGGAGGAAGAGATAGAAGAAAACGACGAGGATTAGAAGGAAGAGGAAGAGAACGATAGCATCAGAGGTCGTACTTCATCATTACACACGTCACGGAGAGGACCACCAACCAGCGAAGTGCAGCACACGACCGAGCAAGAAAAATGGCATATAACTCACCTCTTATGTCCCTCTTCCTTACGTCATTCATCTTTAAGCTCAAAATAGCGACGCGTAATTCGGCAAACTTCGGGATGTGGAACTGTTCCCTTCAATAGCACTGTGCAATAATGTGTCCCAGATATGGCGCGTGGTGGGCAGGGAGTGATGGGACGCTGCATCTCCGCCCCACGAGGACGAGAGTCGGGTGTGGAGGGTGGAAGTAAATATTATTGCTAGAAGACCTCCATTCCGCGCCGCAAAAGAGGTCGTGAGGGTCGTGCTGGTAGTGCCTTGTTTGATCAATAACTACCTCTACCTATGTTGTTGGAAGACCTCCACTCCCTGCCCAACAAAAGGTCGTAAGGGTCGTGGCTTGTTTTGTTTCATAATGTTCAGAGCGTATCATTTTATGTCGTTTTATGGGTAAGAAAGGCAGTTTGTCTGTCAGTTATTATAGAGTAAATAAGACTATTTTTGACGAGTAACTGGATGGTTTACAAGCCTTCGATAAAGAAAAGTATCATCAGCTTCATAAAATTCTCCAGTGACATCTAGCATATGATAACGAGATCGATGCTGTGATACTGAAGGTGTGTGTGTGTGTGTGTGTGTGTGTGTGTGTGTGTGTGTGTGTGTGTGTGTGTGTGTGTGTGTGTGTGTGTGTGTGTGTGTGTTTTACCCGTTTTCTCCTAACAAGAAAAACGAGAGGGCTTTGACTGATGGATGGCATGTGGGTGATACTAACCCATTTGGGAACGCGTGATGCGGATATAAAGACACAGGACACACATCTGGGTACTGCAGTGTGTTATCCTTTTGATGCTCCACACCGCCGCCTTGCCACGCATCCACGCTGCCACAAATCACCTCTGAGAAGTAAGCACACACACAAACACACACACACACACACACAAGGCCCGGTAGCTCAGTGGTTAGAGCGCTGGCTTCACAAGCCAGAGGACCGGGGTTCGATTCCCCGGCCGGGTGGAGATATTTGGGTGTGTCTCCTTTCACGTGTAGCCCCTGTTTACCTAGCAGTGAGTAGTTACGGGATGTAAATCGAGTTGTGACCTTGTTGTCCCGGTGTGTGGTGTGTGCTTGGTCTCAGGCCTATCCGAAGATCGGAAATAATGAGCTCTGAGCTCGTTCCGTATGGTAACGTCTGGCTGTCTCGTCAGAGACTGCAGCAAATCAAACAGTGAAACGCACACACACACACACAGTAAATTTTTCGCACAATTCAAACAACACACATTCGTCACTTAGCTCCACATAATCGCCTCATCCACTTATGTTTCTTTATTTTTTTTGTTAGAGTGGTACTGACCTCGCATGAAAAAGGAAAAAAATAACAAAAACAAAAAAGGCCCAGTGAAGTGCTGATTCCTACACAAAAATGGAAAAAAGGATCATCCAAAATTTAAGGACCCACCTATCATAATGAAATCAATTTAACCTTACCTTGTCTAATGAACTATCACTTTGTGGGAAAGTGACAATAGCTTCCCTAAAGTTTCCGCCACATCCTTCCAATTTCCCAGTCGTTTGTGAGGTTCTGGGTCGGGTGAGTGAGGGGAGGGTGGACGGTGGAGGGCTTCCCCGGTCGTAGCATTAGAAAAGAAGGGGATCTTTTACTGTCGGTGTTTACTAAGAAAACATCCAAACCATGAAGGAGAAAAGCTTGATGGGAATTTTTTTTTTTTTGATGGAGTATTTTCACGAAGCGGAACTCAAAGGAAATATGATACGTTTCTTCTTTTTCTTTCTCATTAGGGTTATTAAGAAAGAGGAGGTGAGTTCAAGCTGCTTATAAACACACACACACACACACACACACACACACACACACACACACACACACACACACACACACACACAGTTTTCTGATAAGTCAAACAGCGTCTCGTAAACTAGTAGCAATCGCATATCCTTCACAAAACATTGTTATCTACATAGGAATCCACACACTCACATCCACATCTGTGACTCTTTCTTTCATCCAAGACGAGAACATCCACACAAATGGACGTAACATGAGAACAGTATCTGCACGCACATTCCTATCAACATCAGAAGGAGTGAGATATCTGTATCCGCATCCACGTATCTGCGGATACGGACAACAATACTAGTCCGGATACTCCACGGGTGGTGAATTTTATTTCTTTTTTGTGTTCCTTGCTTTCCTCGTCTTTCTTCTTTATATACGATTTCTATTTTGTTACTCCTCCGCCTCCTCTTCCTATTACTTCACTACCATCGACATTACAACCATTTCTCCTCTTTCTCTCCCTTCTCCTCATCTTTCATCACTACCACTACCACCTCGATCTCCTACTCGTCCTCCTCCTTCTCTTGAAAAAAATTTTCCCTCATCTGCTTTTTTTTAACAACCACCTACTCCGCTATCAAATCAAACGACAGAAAGAGATAGAAAGATTACAAAAAAAAACAACAACCACGTATCGTACAAGAAAAAAAAATAAGACAAAGAAAAAAACACACAAACACAACACTGAGAGGGAATCATGACGCAACTGTAACGTGGGACGAAAAAAATAATAAAGAGGTAAAAACAATGAAGGACAACTGGAAAAAAAAAGAAAAACTGAAGAGAAAATGGAGATTCAGATTCAGAGCAACATTTCCTGAATCAGACACGTAAAACAAAACGTAAAAGAACAAAAAAAAAAAAAGATAAAAAAGGAAAAACAAACTTATCTTCACGTAACCTAACCTAACAAAACAATATAACCACACAATAATGATACGATACGAAACAAAATCGAAGATAAGAAAACAACAACGAAGGGAGAAGAATGGAAGGAGACAGTAAATAACATAAATACTTAGGAAATAAAAAAAAGGAAAAAAAAAGCAGTCACGTTTAAAGCCCCGATAATGGAAAACTGGCTGGCATCAAATCTAAAGGCCATAACCGCTGATTTAAAGGGTCATTGTGCGCGTCTGATGCAGCGAAGCACAAAAACAAAGAGCAAATTAACCCACTACGTTATGCGAGAATGAAGGTGTCGCTAGCTTAGGTCAAGGTGAGAGAGAGAGAGAGAGAGAGAGCAGAGAGAGAGAGAGAGAGAGAGAGAGAGAGAGAGAGAGAGAGAGAGAGAGAGAGAGAGAGAGAGAGAGAGAGAGAGAGAGAGAGAGAGAGAGAGAGAGAGAGAGAGAGAGAGAGAGAGAGAGAGAGAGAGAGAGAGAGAGAGAGAAAGACAATATTTTGCCAACAACAATATTCTCTCTCTCTCTCTCTCTCTCTCTCTCTCTCTCTCTCTCTCTCTCTCTCTCTCTCTCTCTCTCTCTCTCTCTCTCTCAACACACACACACACACACACACACACACACACACACACACACACACACACACACACACACACACACACACACACACACACATTTACATGGAAAACCTCTCTTGCCTCAGATACAAGATACCTGGCGTTGTATTTGAGAGCACCTGATTCAACTTGCAACATTGAATTCTTGTGGTGGTATATCAGTAAGTGGTGTTCTTACATGTGCCCGGAACCAAACACAACATTATCTCAGCGTCAACAGGAATCAAAGTGGCGTTTATCTATTGGGAATTCTTAAAGGTAGGCGATGTTGTCTTATGAGTTCATACAGGTAGTAAGAAAATGTTGGGCGTTTTGTTAGATCAAGTTAAATTAGGTTAGATTAGGTTCATATAGGCGAGTTGGTGAATATAAAGACAGGTAGGTATTAACGGCAGCGTGTTATGACAGGTGAGGGAAAAGCAAGCACAGGTGTGGTGTTCATGGAAAGGCGTTGAGGAGAGGTGAGAGAAAAAATAATCGCAGATAATGAAGGTTAGATGCGAGTAACGGGTTAATAAACACGTTCATGGTAAAACATTATGACAGATGAGGAAAAGAAAAGTACATGCAAGGTGTTCAAAGGCCACGCAGGAAAGGCGAGGAAAAGGTAAGCATAGACGGGAAATAAGAGAACGAGGAGAAAATGTTGAAAAGAAGAGCTGCAGAGAAAAATGGACGTGATAACTTTGGTGGAAATAAACTGTGTAGGAAAATAATACGAGTATAAAAGGAGGGTGGTGAAAAAGAAATGGAGATAAAGAGGGGAGAGAAAAGAAAAACGAAGACAAAGGAGATGAAGAGGAAGAGGAAGAACATAAACAAGAACAAGAATATGAAGATAAAACAAATGAGAGAGAGAGAGAGAGAGAGAGAGAGAGAGAGAGAGAGAGAGAGAGAGAGAGAGAGAGAGAGAGAGAGAGAGAGAGAGAGAGAGAGAGAGAGAGAGAGAGAGAGAGAGAGAGAGAGAGAGAGAGAGAGAGAGAGAGAGAGAGAGAGAGAGAGAGAGAGAGAGAGAGAGAGAGAGAGAGAGAGAGAGAGAGAGAGAGAGAGAGAGAGAGAGAGAGAGAGAGAGAGAGAGAGAGAGAGAGAGAGAGAGAGGCTATTCATCAAAGCAAGGAATATGTGAAAGATGATACAGTGCATTATTTCACAACAGGAATGGGAATGGGAATGAGGACACTTGCTTCTTGGAATGCATTGGAAAAAGATTACGCATACCAGTTCTGATCCCCTGTGTGTGTGTGTGTGTGTGTGTGTGTGTGTGTGTGTGTGTGTGTGTGTGTGTGTGTATCTAGACCATCTTTTCATTTTCTCCTCTCTCTCTCTCTCTCTCTCTCTCTCTCTCTCTCTCTCTCTCTCTCTCTCTCTCTCCACGCCTCCCCCATCCCCTCACCTCGTTCTTCTTGTCGCTAGAAGAATATTCCGTCTCGTATTTACCAAGCACAGGTAGGCCTTTGTTATTCCATACGGCGTCAGGAAAACTTGCATTCGTAGTGTTGCAAAAACGGTGGCAGGAACGACAAAGCAATCGCTGCAGAAATAAGACAATCTGAGACTCAGGACACTGCTGCATTTTTAGCCCAAAGATATCCAGAGAGGAGGAGGAAAAGGAGAAAAAGGAGGAAGAGGAGGAGCCCAGCATAACCTTCTGTGACTGTTATAAGTGACCCAAAGACGCTACGAAGGACAAGGAGGACAAGAAGAGAAAAATAGGGATTGTGAGGAAGGAAAGAAGGAAAATGAGAGGTTGAGAGTAGGGAAGCGAGGAAAAAAAAAAGGCTTGTAAGGAGGGAAGGAAGGAAAACCAGAGTGTGAGAGGAGGGAAGGAAGAAGGAAAGGTTGACAAGAGGAAAGGAAATGAGTAAAATGCAAACACAAGGAAGAAGAGGGAGACAGGAAAGAGGCAAAACGAGAAGAGAAGGGTAAGAAGTAGATGAGGAAGAAGAAGAGAAACGTGAGAAAAGAAGGATTAGAGACCGAGACAAAAAGAAAAAGAACACCAGGAGAAAATAGCTTATCCGCAAAGGAAAAAAGGAGAACAAGCGAAAAACTGGGAGGAGATGGAAAGGAAAAAGAAAGAAAAGGAAAACGTCACGGAATCGTAATAAGCAATAGACAAACATAAAGAAGAAAACAAGGATAGAAGAGAATGGATGAATGGTGGAAAAGAGAAACGGAAAGAAAAGAGCTGCGGAACGTAAGAAATTTTTCAAAGCAAGCAAAATGAACGTGAAAATAGGAAAAAAGATGTAGAGTTGACGGAGAGAAGGTAAGATAAAGAAAAGGTAAAATCATATTGTAACAAGAAACATACCAGGAGGAAATAGTGAAGGAAAGGAAAAACAGAAAGGAAAAAAATAACATATGGAGAGAGTGAAAATAAATAAAAAGCGGGGAGGAAAATACATAAGTAGATTGAGAAAGAAAAAGTAAGAGGAACAAAGGTAAAATATGGAAAAGAATTAGAGAGAGAGAGAGAGAGAGAGAGAGAGAGAGAGAGAGAGAGAGAGAGAGAGAGAGAGAGAGAGAGAGAGAGAGAGAGAGAGAGAGAGAGAGAGAAATGATGCTTGACAAACTCACATTCAATTATGCAACAACGACCCGCACATATATAGTGTATAATGATGTTACTTTTCTTCTTTTAGTGTCTTATATGTGCAGGGTAATTCATTTCTTTTATTATGCTCAATTACTGCTGTGACTTTTAAAATAGTTTTGAAACATATGAATGAGGATGATAAATTGGAAATAGGTAAGTATGTATGTTTCTTCCAGGGACTGCCACGTGTATATAGGCTTGATGTTATCCTTCAGTTTCTCGTATTTTTGTTTTCAATTCTAGAGATAAATATCTAAATAAGAAAAGTAGTTATGAAAGGCAGAGACACATCAGTGATTCATATCTGACACAACTACACGCAGACAACTGAGCTATCGTTGAGCAGCTACACTTACCACACCTGCAGCAACTCTCCGCCTCGCGCGTGGTAACAATGGTAACTTATTCCCAGAACTAAACTAATAGAACAATGGCGAGGGAAACACAGAGGCGCCTGTTGTCAAAAGTTTCCCGGATCTTCAGTGACACTTCATTACATACCTAAGATACGTCTCTCTCTCTCTCTCTCTCTCTCTCTCTCTCTCTCTCTCTCTCTCTCTCTCTACAATATTAAGTAAAAAATCAATGTTTTAGTGATTACAAGCTGAGTGACATATCGAAATGAAGAAGTGGAAAAGAAGAAGAAGAAGAAGAAGAAGAAGAAGAAGAAGAAGAAGAAGAAGAAGAAGAAGATAAAGAAGAAAAAGAAGAAGAAAAAGAAAAGGAAGAAGAAGAAAAAGAAGAAAAGCTGAAAAGAGAAACAAAAAGAGCAGAAACATAAATATAAAAAACGAATGGAACAAAAATGAAGACAAGATACAAAAGGAGAGTGGAAAAATGATGTAGCAATTCTTGTCTGGTGCCTTCTACTACTACTACTACTACTACTACTACTACTACTACTACTACTACTACTACTACTACTACTACACCAACTACTACTACAATTACTTCTTCCACTATTACTACTGCTACTTCAACTACTACTACAATTACTACTACTACTACGACCACCACCATTACCACCACACCACCAGTACCAGGGAACAGCTTTAAGCAAGAGGAGGTCATCTGGAGGCTTCCAAAGTTTCGTTGATGTAGGAGAAAGTAGCTCCATTCTTAGCCCTCCTTGAAACAAAATACACGATATTACTTACGCTGGGAGGTAAAAAACAAGGGAGAGGAGGGAGAGGTATAGAAGGTGAGGGATGGAAGGAAGGAGGAAGAGAAAGACGAAAGGGGGAAGAGGAATAGATAGGAGGAAGGAGAACGAGAGGAGAAAAAAGAGTGGGAGGTTGGGGGGAGAAAGGCGCATCGTTGGGGGAATATTGAGAGATATTTATGACAACTATTATTATTTTTGTTACTTTTTCCTCGACGCGAATGGCTGGCTGGAGGAACGGAAGGAAGGAGGGAAGGAAGGAAGGAAGTAAGTAAGGAAGGAAGGAAGAGTAAGGAAGATGTTCACAGATATCAATCGTAGTTGATGGAATACATGATAGCATTGAAAGGAAGAGGAAAGGAAGGAAGAATGATAGAGCAAAAAATCTGATATTTATAAAGAAGGAAAAAATAAAAAAAGAAAACAGGAAAGAGAAAAAAAGGAGAGAAGAAAAGAAGTACGAAAACTACCAGGAAAAAAATAAATCTGGGTATGAAAAATTATGAGAAAAATAGAAGAAGCAAGTAATAAAGAAAATAAGGATGAGAAGGAGGAAAGGAAGAAGGAAAGAAGGTTAAGGTGGGTGGAGTGTTGATGTAAGGAAATGTACACAGAAGGGAGGGAGAGATGAAGGAAGTATGGAGTGCTGAACTTAGAGGAAGATAGAGCAAGTTGACAAAGGGATGTGAATATTACACAAATCTGACCCGAATCCTTTCATCCTCCTCCAATAACTTTTGAATCTAATAGCAAGAGAGAGAGAGAGAGAGAGAGAGAGAGAGAGAGAGAGAGAGAGAGAGAGAGAGAGAGAGAGAGAGAGAGAGAGAGAGTTGAATAGATAAACTAAAAAAAATATTAGAGCAGTGAAATATAATGTAAGTAACTTGTGAAGAGATACCTACCGTGAAAAACTACATGGCTGCAATATGAAAAATTAAACACCAGAGATAAACTAAAAGTAATATATAAAAAAAAGTGACGGTATGAAAACTAGATACAAAAATCCAAAAGTAGAAAAAAAAACGAGAAAAAAAACCAAGATAGAAAATAAATAAAATACACTTGATAAATAAGAAAGATGAAAAAAAAAAAACGAGCCTTAATATGCAAACCAGATAGAAAAAAAAACAACAACAATACAGCTATAGAAATAAAAGGAGACAGAGAAAAGAGAAAGAGAGAAACAGGGCGAAATGTCACAGCAGCCGAGCAGAGTGTATAAAGTCAAGACCTCGTGGGAGAGTCGGGTTGTGTGAGAAATATGAGGAAAGTTACCTAATGACTCACGCGTTTTGCCGAGCGTCCCGCGCTGTGCTGCTGTGAAACTTACGGCGCGCGGGAAGAAAGACCAACAATTTCACTTTAAAATAAGATGCGAGAGGTGTCCGCTGGTCAATTTATCCACTTCCTCCTTTCTCTCTCTCTCTCTCTCTCTCTCTCTCTCTCTCTCTCTCTCTCTCTGACGACTCCTCTCTTTCCTGGACGCCCTCTCACACAGCACGACTCGAGACGCGTTTCCTTTTACGAGCATCTCCTTCCGCAGCCACACCGCCATGTCTTCCTCCTCCGTCTCCTTCCTCCTCTTCTACCTCCTCTTCCTCTTCTTTCTCCTTCTTCTGTCTCACTCTCTCTTAACATGACTCTCCTCCCCGGTGCCTCTTCTGCCTAGTCCTCCTCTTCCTTCTTCTCCTCTTCTTCTTCCTTCTAATCCTCCACACTCGACTCCACCACGCTCACCATTAATCTTTCCGTGACCTCAAGAAAAACAGGCAACTCAAAAATATTTAGAAAGAAACAATTTAGGGCACAAAGTTTCAAAACCGTTTCTCCTTCACCACTTCAATGAAAAAAGAAGAAAAAAAAAAAAACTGGCTCTTGATTTGTTTCCACCTGCATGCGGAGTGAATGTGTAGAATGCATGTCTTTTTGTGTTTCAATTAAGATTTTTCCTGCTGTTCGTGTTTTGTTTAGGGCTTATCTCTTTCGTTTTGATTTTGTTTCCCACCTGAAATTTATTAATAAAAGATTTTGGGAAGTTAGTCCGTTGTGTCTGATACACTTGCACAGATGAAGAGGGATTATTCTATTTAATTTTATTTGTTCATTTATTCATTTCATTCTTTATCCTCGCTTCCATCTCCTCTGCAAGAAAGAAATATTTTCCAGCATGCACAATGGACGATAGAATAACAAAAAAAAAAAAAGATGGCTTGAATCTATTTGTATATCTGTATTCATTTATCTATTCATATATTCTCTCATTCATTCATTTATTCAGGCGGTTGGTAGGATACTGAGTTACCTTACTTTTTTTCCTTTTTTTAATATTTTTTTATAACGTCTCTCTCTCTCTCTCTCTCTCTCTCTCTCTCTCTCTCTCTCTCTCTCTCTCTCTCTCTCTCTCTCTCTCTCTCTCTCTCTCTCTCTCTCTCTCTCTCTCTCTCTCTCTCTCTCTCTCTCTCTCTCTCTCTCTCTCTCTCTCTCTCTCTCTCTCTCTCTCTCTCTCTCTCTCTCTCTCTCTCTCTCTCTCTCTCTCTCTCTCTCTCTCTCTCTCTCTCTCTCACACTCACACACACACACACACACACACACACAAGGCCCGGTAGCTCAGTGGTTAGAGCGCTGGCTTCACAAGCCAGAGGACCGGGGTTCGATTCCCCGGCCGGGTGGAGATATTTGGGTGTGTCTCCTTTCACGTGTAGCCCCTGTTCACCTAGCAGTGAGTAGGTACGGGATGTAAATCGAGGAGTCGTGACCTTATTGTCCCGGTGTGTGGTGTGTGCCTGGTCTCAGGCCTATCCGAAGATCGGAAATAATGAGCTCTGAGCTCGTTCCGTAGGGTAACGTCTGGCTGTCTCGTCAGAGACTGCAGCAGATCAAACAGTGAAACACACACAGGCAAGACCACAACTCAAAATCCAAACAAAGGAGAAAACGAAAAGGAAAAAAAAAAAAAGAAAGCTACGTTAAAAAAAATAAATAATAATCCACCACAAGGAGACAATGTATTTTATTTACTGTTATTTTAAGGGAAGGAAATATTTCAAGCGTGTTCAGTATTATTCCGTGTTTTCCTATTCATTAACTACAAAAAAAAAAAACAAGAAAAAGACTCATTCCGCTCTAAAAATGCACCTCCTGGACAAGTTTATATTTAATTATGCTACAGGGAACGTGGGAGGGAGAAAGGAAGGCAGAGAGAGAGAGAGAGAGAGAGAGAGAGAGAGAGAGAGAGAGAGAGAGAGAGAGAGAGAGAGAGAGAGAGAGAGAGAGAGAGAGAGAGAGAGAGAGAGAGGGATGAGGGGTTTGGGGGAGGAAGATACCGGATGGAGGGAGTGAGGGAGGATAGGGAGGAAGGACACACACACACACACACACACACACACACACACACACACACACACACACACACACACACAGAGAGAGAGAGAGAGAGAGAGAGAGAGAGAGAGAGAGAGAGAGAGAGAGAGAGAGAGAGAGAGAGAGAGAGAGAGAGAGAGAGAGAGAGAGAGAGAGAGAGAGAGAGAGAGAGAGATCCTATTGTACAGAGAAAGAGGAAAGGAGGGAAAGAAATAAGAGAGGGAAGGAGAAAGGGAGGTACATAGAGATTTTAGTACAGAGAGAGGAAGGAAAAAATTGCAGAAAGGAGAGGCATACGAAGGTAAGGAAGGAGAGAGGAGGAAGATGAGAGTGATTGATTGTGGGGGAGAGGGAAGAAGAGAAAGAAGTAAGGAGAGAGGAAGGTAAAGAGAGAGAGATGGAGAGGAGAAGAGATAGGGATAAGTAAGGAAGGAAAGTGAGAGAGATGGAGGAAAAGGAGAAAATGAGATTGCGAGAAATGGAGGCTGCGGATGCTCTCTCTCTCTCTCTCTCTCTCTCTCTCTCTCTCTCTCTCTCTCTCCTACGAAACATTTCCTTCTTTCGAGTCATTGTGGGCCGTGTAATTAGCACAATAAGTCAGGAAGACGACCACAGTACGAGCTGAAATTAATCCCTAAGAGGACCACTTGTTATGGATCCCGGCAGCGTAGCGAGGCGGCGTTAGAGTCTCCTCGTGTAGGCGTCGTCAAGAGGGACACACGAAGCAGCGATGGCATTTATTCACGCGGGCGGAGTTTCCATATACGAGACGCTGCGTGGCTGATCGCGAAATACCCGCAGAGAAACGCAATATTGGCAAAGCGGAGGGAGGGATTGCCCGTCTCTTGTCCTTCTTTTAGTGTCTCTCCGCGATGAGTGTTGAGAAGGTAAATCAGGGGAAATAGGGGACTTTCATGAGGTTTTATTAAGATAGTGTAGATTTTTCCGTAATTGGAGGCATTGTGTATGTTTGTGTTAGTTTTTTTCTTTCATTGCTGTTGCTTTTCTTGTACTGTGTGTGTGGGCGTTCTCTTGAAAAGGAAAAGATAAAGTGGAGAGATTGAGAGAGAGAGAGAGAGAGAGAGAGAGAGAGAGAGAGAGAGAGAGAGAGAGAGAGAGAGAGAGAGAGAGAGAGAGAGAGAGAATGAAAAACATGTTCCCTCATATTTGAAAATGAAAAAGAACCTTTGAGTCTTCCGTGAATTCTGGCCGAAAAATAAAATTAAATTAAAATAAACAACACACACACACACACACACACACACACACACACACACACACACACACACACACACACACACACACACACACACACACACACACACACACACCAACATTCAACATTATACCGGCTAAACCAAACAGTCACTCCAAAAGAGGCTCGTCCGCTACAAACATTTTCCATCAACCTTACCATCAAAAGGCTGTAGGAATTCCGTCGGCGACCACAACGCGTTTATTATTCTCGCGTTTATTGGTCCCTAAACTGGTCTGGCTGCCACGGCTGCCTTCATTATCGACAGACCGCGATTATTGGAAGGCATCTACGGTCGGAAAATGTCGGTCTGTGCACGTCTGACACAACTGAGGCTGGCTCTCTCTCTCTCTCTCTCTCTCTCTCTCTCTCTCTCTCTACATGTGTGTGTGTGTGTGTGTGTGTGTGTGTGTGTGTGTGTGTTAAAGTGTTATGGTTCTTGAGGGAAATACGAGACAAAGTGGAAGTAAATGATAAATAATGGACGCGAGAGAGAGAGAGAGAGAGAGAGAGAGAGAGAGAGAGAGAGTAAATATAAACAACGCACACAGTCACGAGGCAAGACCAGCATTCAAACACAAACAACCTGCTAACATAACATGACTTTTCCCTCTGTGTCCTAATGTAAACCACTCTATTCTGCCCTATCCTATCCTAACTCAACTTTACCTAACCTAACCTGGGATGACCTAACGTAACTCATGCTAACATAACATGACATGACAAACATAGAGACAGTTTTGAAATGAAGTTGTCTTTGTGTCATGGAGAAAAAAAAAATATTCGAGAGGCAATAAAGTTGAAAACATGTTCAGAGAGAAAGGAAAAAAATATATGAAAATGGAGAAAACATATCGTTACGAAGCACACACACACACGCTCACACACACACACACACACACACACACACACACACACACACACACACACACACACACACACACACACACACACACACAAACACAGAGGAACAAAAAAGAGGAAAACAAGATAGAAATAAATCGTAGTACACGCAGAACAGGGGAAGTGAACCTGAAACAAAAAGTTAATAAAATTCAATAAATTCCCCGATAAAATAAGCATGAGAGCAAATAAAATAAAGGAAATAAATCCAAAATAAAAAATGGAAGGTAGATAAAATGAATTCCCCAACAAAAAAGAAAATGTAACTCAATTCAAAACGGAAGATGAACCATAAAACCAGGAAAACTTTCACACACAAAAAATACAATGCGATAGGTTTAGAAATAGAAAATATCTCTTACCGCTCCATTTCAATTACTCTTTTCATTTTAAACTTTAACATTGATAATAAATGTCCTATCTATGCACTTCCACCGACAATCTATCCACACGCGCTGCCAAAAAGGTTAACAAACGCGTGACGCATGCAGTGACAGAAAACGAGCCTGAGGAATACTAGTAATATAGTGGCCAAAGCGGCGATATTGCTAGTTGCGCAAGTGAAGCTGCTTTGTTAGGATGTGTAATTTGGTCTCCTCACCGCCCTTCCTTTATCCGGCAGCTTTTTCCAAGCACAACGCTGGCAATATGAGGCGGATTACACTCTTCTGGGAACAAGCTACCCAAGATGTGACGCTTTATCTATTTTTTTTTTTCATTCTATATTTTTTGTTCCTCCTGTTTGTGCGTCGCTTCCTTATCTTGATTTAGGTAATGTGTATGACAAAAAAGTTACTCTAGAGGCAGATTTCTTTCTTCTGGGGAATAACTTTCCCAAGATATGTTTTTTTTTCTTTCGTTTTGCCTTCTTTGTTCGTGTGTTTCGTCTTCTGATTTAGTTAATGTGGAAATAACAAGAATTATAGTTGATATGAATTAATATCTCCATAAAAACGAACTAGTAAGGCTTAGATGCTTTTTATTTTTGATTCAGTTCAAATTATTGCTCCCGTGTTTACTGTATAGCGTCTTTATCTTGATCGAGTTAATGTGTGTGCAATTATATGGAGATAGATCATATTTTCTGGTATATTGAGTAAGATTTCTTCCGCTGTTTCTTTCAGTGGGATCTGTTAACGTGCTACATCTTAATTCTAATTTAATTGATGTACAGAAAGCTTCAGAAATACTGTACTCATGCAGGAATAAATATTTTTCAGCCTGTTGTTTATTTGATTGTCAGACTCTTCAGGGGAATGAGCATGGAAGAAAATTATTTTTTCTAGCTTTTTCCGTGTTTACAAGGCTACACTGTCTTCATTGTGCCTTATATAGCATATAAATATAAGTGATCGTTAACTACTTTATACATTCTACAAGGGATAGAATGCCAGACGAGATGTAAAATTTCTTATCCTTTCTTTTTACTTTTCTCTGTATCTATTTAAGGGTCGCGTTTTCATCATGACTGGGCTCAGAGTACAAAAGCTAAATGGCACCAACTTGTGTGGATGGAGAGAATGATGAAGCGTTCCTTTTAATTTATTTTTCTTTGCATCCATTAATGGTTGTGTCGTTGTCATGACTGGCTTGAGATAAGAACAACTATATGGTCACCTTTACTTGTGTAGAAGGTGGCGCTGATTTTCATGAAGGAATGGCGAGCACTGAGGAGGAAGAAAGGTATCACTGCGGACAACGGGAACACGATAGAAGCAAATTTTGTAAAACAACAATCTGAAACAATCTGAAACAACGAATTCTCTGGAGTAAATGTGTGTGTGTGTGTGTGTGTGTGTGTGTGTGTGTGTGTGTGTGATTCACTGTTTGATCTGCTGCAGTCTCTGACGAGACAGCCAGACGTTACCCTACGGAACGAGCTCAGACCTCATTATTTCCGATCTTCGGATAGGCCTGAGACCAGGCACACACCACACACCGGAACAACAAGGTCACAACTTCTCGATTTACATCCCGTACCTACTCACTGCTAGGTGAACAGGGGCTACACGTGAAAGGAGACACACCCAAATATTTCTACCCAGCCGGGGAATCAAACCCCGGTCCTCTGGCTTGTGAAGCCAGCGCTCTAACCACTGAGCTACCGGGTCGTGTGTGTGTGTGTGTGTGTGTGTGTGTGTGTGTGTGTGTGTGTGTGTGTGTGTGTGTGTGTGTGTGTGTGTGTGTGTGTGTGTGTGAGAGAGAGAGAGAGAGAGAGAGAGAGAGAGAGAGAGAGAGAGAGAGAGAGAGAGAGAGAGAGAGAGAGAGAGAGAGAGAGAGAGAGAGAGAGAGAGAGAGAGAGAGAGAGAGAGAGAGTAATCTGTTTTTCTTTATATCCATGGTTGTTGTTTCTAGAGAAGGGAAAGGAAACTGGCAAAAGAAAATAAGGAAAAAAAAAAAAAATTGTAAAAAGAAACTTACCATGAAATTTTTGCAAACTTCTCTTTTATCATGTGATTCATTTATTGTTATCTATAGCGTGTATATCAATTATAGAACTAAAAAAACTGGGCCAAAAGTAAAAAAAAAAATCAGCAAAGAATAAACTAAAGAATACAACTTAATTTTCTTCTTTTTTTCCTCTTTCCCCTTCTGGACACGCTCATGCTCCACACCTGTTTGTCCCTACACTCCCCTGTCTCTGCACCTCTCAACACACCTCCATATCCACCACATCTACCTCCACACACCTGCATATTCACCACATCTGTCTCTACACACCTGCATATCTACCACATCTACCTGCAAACCCTTTTAAGTACCATTACGTACCCACATAACCGGCTCCCTCTTTTCACAACCTTCCCAAACCTGCGCACTCAACACACCTGCCTTGACCCCTTCTGTACCATGCCACGTTTTCATAATCTTTCTTCTTACTATTTGGTGATTGTATACAGCTTCAGAAACTCGTGTGAGGATTAAAATAGTGAAGATTCTGACCATACATCTTTTGAGCTCCATAAATCCTTCCTAATGTAATCAAAATCGTCTCATCATACCCAAAAATCAAAGTAAAGATAACGAGTCAGTATTGAAGGGGTTAACTTTACTTTATCTTTCTTCTTATACAGTATCACTCTATATCAAAGGAAAGATATATAAATCCTTGATCATGATGCTGTCCAAAAAACAAATA
>NC_059278.1:9066449-9081449 GCF_017591435.1 Portunus trituberculatus | reverse complement strand
TCTTTTTTCACTCTCTTCTCTTTCTTCGTCTTTCTCTAAGGATGTCTCAGCTTTCACCACATCAGACATTCGTAACCTAAAGTCTATTGTAATGACTCCTGACTGTATCAACTTTTTTTTTTTCTTTTGAGTTCCCCTCGATACTACATGTAAAGTTTTCTTCTCTCTTAGGGATGGGAGAGAGGTAGGTTAGGATTGTCGTGTGTGTGTGTGTGTGTGTGTGTGTGTGTGTGTGTGTGTGTGTGTATGTGTGTGAATTGTAACCCTGTCGTGTGTGTGTGTGTGTGTGTGTGTGTGTGTGTGTGTGTGTGTGTGTGTGTGTGTCGTTGTATGTGTGTGTACTGAAGTTTGTGGGTTGTGACGCGTCATGAATATTTTACTGCGTGTGCTGAGTGAGAAGTGTGTGTGTGTGTGTGTGTGTGTGTGTGTGTGTGTGTGTGTGTGTGTGTGTGTGTGTGTGTGTGTGTGTGTGTGTGTGTGTGTGTGTGTGTGTGTGTGTGTGTGTGTGTGTGTGTGTGTGTGTGTGTGTGTACGCGGGTGCATTTTACATTCACATAATGTCTTTCATTATTCGATACAAATAAATAATTTCCACCGCTACTAATAACTGAATTCGTCATAACATTCCACCTTTCTTTCTAGTTCTCTCTCTCTCTCTCTCTCTCTCTCTCTCTCACACACACACACACACACACACACACACACACACACAAATACCCGGCAGACACGCAGACAAAAAGGGCGCCGATGTATTTTCTCTCCTCTCCTACCACCAGTGACACAAGGTTGACTTTCCTCGCGGCTTCCTCCCCCATGAAGATAACAGGAGGAGCGTGGCGCTGTGCTGCCGCCAACCGAGCGTCACCTGAGTCAACACTGTCTATAATCATGTGTGGACAGCCACCTTCCTGTTTGCTTTTTATCTTCTGGTACGCTTGCCAGTGCTTACCTGCCAACTACACCAGGTGAGTAGGATGCTCGTCACTAATTGGGCAGGTGAGAGCGAGGTAGGGATAAAGGAGCCCGGTATTGTACTAGGTAATTAGGTACGTACTATACACAGAACTCGGGTTATATGATTAGTTCTAAGTTACGTGTTACATGATATGTTGGTTAGAATCTTGCCCCTCTGAACTTGTACGGATGTGGAAAGTAGTTTATAATGCTTTTTCAGTTTTTTTTTAGATGCACACACACAAAAAAAGGAAAGTAAGGCATTGTCGAGGATACGAGTAATTAAATGTGTCAGTTTATGTTTGATCTGCGTGTAGGACTAAAGGTTATTATTTAGGTAGGCAGGTGGATAGGTAGGTTGGTTCGAAGGTGATAATTGTTGCGGACATGTAGGTATTGGATATGTAATTAGGTTTGCTGGTCTCTTCTCTGAATCAGAAAATTAATCTAAATGTATATTTGATCACTCCTCGTGTGATAATTATATTCTGATATTGTTACTCGCTGTGGAATATGAAATTTGACTGTATAGAGACAACATACACGTGAAAATATTTTGTGCAACTGAATACACACAAAAAATAAACAAATAAATACACAAACACAACAGAAAACAAAGCTCATAAACACGAATCCACACACACGCACATTTCAACAATTAGGAAGAAACGAAAACAAAACCTATACACAAGTCACCCTTAATTTCATCTCCGTTTTCTTTCCCACGCCCTTGGTCCCTCGCTACACTTTGGTTAGTTAGAAGGTCCCACGGGTGATAGTCGGAGGGGTCAAATTTGCATTACAGCCAGAGAGAGAGAGAGAGAGAGAGAGAGAGAGAGAGAGAGAGTAAGGGATAACCACCGTCGCCACTAGTCCAGCAGGAGCGTGTCGGTCTAACTTTGGGTCCAAACTCCTTGCGAAGTTTATCAATAAGTTACTCTGTTTCCCTTGTGATGTTTCCTTTTGTTCGCGTTCGTTGTCCTCTTCTCTTGTTATTTTGTCCTTCCTTTGTCTTACTCTTCCTGACCCTCTCCTTCTCCTCTTATTCCTTTTTCGTCCTCTCCTCACACATTTTCCATCTTTTTTTTTCTTTCAAGTTTCTTTCAGCGTTTTTTCCCTTCTACTTGAGAGTTCATATCTTCCTCTTTTACTTTCGTAGACTCTGAGAAATTGCATCATTTTCTTTCCTCAGTCTTTATTTTTCCCTTTTTCTCCGCTCTTCATGTTGCTCGGTCGGGGACAGTGGAAAGGCTTCTAACATAGCTTTATGTGGAATAGCGTGCTCGAGTATACGGAGTGAAATAAACAAACTGGAAATGATTATAAAAGCTTCGAATCTCACTCTACTTAACTTCACACACACACACACACACACACACACACACACACACACACACACACACACACACATCCCTGCAACATTAATACAAACGAGAATTCTAGGTAAAAAAAAAAAAAAAAAAGAACAGGAAATATGTGTAATAATTAAAAGTTCGGATACTGCGTGAAACTCGTCCGATGAAAAATGTAAAGTTCGCACAACGGTAACAAAAGATGAAGAAGACACACCAGAGTGACTATTGAATCTCAGGAAAGTTTCACGATCGACGCTCGAGACTTAATCTTATTTCCTGACTGAGATAAACGAAACGTATGAAAAGGAGAGAGAGAGAGAGAGAGAGAGAGAGAGAGAGAGAGAGAGAGAGAGAGAGAGAGAGAGAGAGAGAGAGAGAGAGAGAGAGAGAGAGAGAGAGAGAGAGAGAGAGAGAGAGAGAGAGAGAGAGAGAGAGAGAGAGAGAATATTACCGCACTTAATTTAAGAGCGAAAGACAAACTAAATAAATAGATAAAAAAAAAAATAATAACAATAATACTAACGCCAGAGGGAATTCACAACATTACCATTCCAACCATTACTTTTCATTCACATATTTTCTGCATTAACGATGCGAACACGAGGTAAAACTCCAATATTACCATCGACAGGTGTTCCGCGGCAGGTGTTCAAGGAGAGGTGAAGGTGAGGCTAATAATGGAACAGTGGGGTGAGGCAACAGGTACAATGAACAGGTGACGTCAAGCAGGTGCGTTGATGGATATAAAGTACGTGGGAGGCTGTGAGAAGATGAAGTGTAGGCTGGTTATGTTTTCGTAATTGCTGTGTGTAGGTGTCAGTACAGGATATAAACCCGCGAAGCAAAAAAAAAAAAAAAAAATCCGGGGACAGAAGAATACGATAATCTCTCTCTCTCTCTCTCTCTCTCTCTCTCTCTCTCTCTCTCTCTCTCTCTCTCACACACACACACACACACACACACACAAACACACACACAATAATCGAATTCTCGCTAGCTGAGTTGCTGATCCAGTAGTATCCGGGAAGTGTTCTCTTGTTAGCTATTGATTATTATGACGTGTGTGTGTGTGTGTGTGTGTGTGTGTGTGTGTGTGTGTGTGTGTGTGTGTGTGTGTGTGTGTGTGTGTGTGTGTGTGTGTGTGTTTGATGTTTTGTTTTCAATGGCCTACAATTCACAAGGGTATGAAGACACAATGCAAAGCTCTCTACCACTTATAGAAACAGGAGATCAAACACACAGCCACCACCCAAACGCCACTGACTTTCCATCTGATGAGAGGAAATGAAAGAGACGACTTATCTCTTCTCGCACGTCCCGTAAAGAAACATCACAAAAAAGAAAACAGGAAAAAAAAAAAAATTGACTTCGGGCGCAGAAGAAGAAGAACAAGAAGAACAAGAGCAAGAAGAAGAAGAACAAGAACAGGAAGAACAAAAGGAAAAAAAGAAAAAAAAAAAGAATTAGAAAAAGAAGAAGACGCAAAATACATAGATCCATAAAGTAAACAAAAAACCTAGAACAGAAAGACAAAATATCAGAAAACCACTATTTTCTACCACTCAATAAGAAGATTTTTTGCTCATAAGAGAAACGAGATCTCAGTTGATTTGTTTCATCATGCGAGAAAGAAAAACAGATGACACAATAGGCAATAAGAATACAAGGAGGAAAGCAGAAGACATGAAGATAACAAGACGAAGAAGAAGAAAGAGAAAGAAGGAAAGACGTCTTGCAGATATTGGAATAGGAAAGAAAACAAGAGTGAAGAATATGTGGTAACAAAGAGATGAATTATGAATGAAGGACAGAGACTGGAACATAGCAGAAAAATATGAAGTAATAATGAGAGACACATTGAGAGAGAAAAAATAAAAACAAAGGAAAAACAAGGTAACACAGAAATGACGCATTAAATAAATAAGACAAAGGAAATGAAAGAGACAAAATAATAAAAAAAACATGGAAAAACAAGAAAAGCAAAACTATCAACGAAGAATAGAGAATAAATAGAAGAGAAAAAGAAGGAGAAAGGGTTAGACAACAAATAAAAAGGAGAATTTGATCTGAGGAGAAGAGCGATGCATAGTTTTTCCTACTTCTCATTCCTCCTGCAACCTACTTCTCTCTTCTTCTCTTATCGAATTACTGGCTTTCCTCGTGTGTCACTCCTGCTGTTCACGCGGAAGAGCTTCATCTGCATTAATTCCTCATGTATCTGTTGAATATTCGCTAATACTCCAGAACACTGTCGCGCGTAATGCAAGCCTGTACTTGACAACAAAGAGAGAGAGAGAGAGAGAGAGAGAGAGAGAGAGAGAGAGAGAGAGAGAGAGAGAGAGAGAGAGAGAGAGAGAGAGAGAGAGAGAGAGAGAGAGAGAGAGAGAGAGAGAGAGAGAGAGAGAGATATGCAGTTCAACTTTGTAATTTTTGTATTCTTATGCACTATTTCTTTTCACTATATATATATATATATATATATATATATATATATATATATATATATATATATATATATATATATATATATATATATATATATATATATATATATATATATATATATATATATATATATATATATATATATATATATATATATATATATATATATATATATATATATATATATATATATATATATACACACACACACACACACACACACACACACACACACACACACACACACACACACACACACACGGGGGACTACTACATACGCTATATTACTGAAGTATTTGCAATCATCTCACAAACTTGTCGGATATTTAAGAAGGAAATTATTAGGCAAAGCAGGGAAATGGAAATCACTGCAAGGGACTAGGTGGGAAGGAAAAGGAAGGAAAGAGAAAGAAAAGGAAGAGAAGGAAAGGGGAGAGGAGGGTAAGGAAGAGAAGGGAAGGAAAGGGTGGTGAAAATAAGATAAGCTGACTAGAGTTATGTTAAGATAAAGAATGATAAGGTGAATGCAGAAAAGGAAAGAGAAAGGAAGAGAAGATTAGGAAGAAAAGTTTAGGCAAGGCAAAGCAAGACAAGGCAAGCTAAGGTAAGGTAAGGTAAACTAAGGTAAAGTAAGATAAGATAAGCTAAGGTAAAGTTAGGTTAGGTTAGGTAAAGTAAGGTAAGGGAATGGAAAACATGACGAAATTAAAAGGGAAGTGGAAGTAATGGGAGAAAAGACAAATAAGGGAAAGGAAAGCGAGAGGCAGGAAGAGGAAGGAACGAAGAGGAGAGGCGTAAGGCCAAGAATCGCCAAGTTAATACCCCACGTTCAGGTGTGACATATTTCAAGTAACTTTAAGGAGAACGTTTAGTGCCAGGAAATATTTTGCTCTGGAGTGTATTTACCGTCAAAAGATAAAATTAATGACCGACTTACACATTTTTCAGCCTTCTTAACCCCCTATGTTGTGGTGTGAGGGTGAGTTTCAGCGATGGGGGGAGGACGGGAGAGACTCAGGAAGGGGTGTTAGCAAAAGAGGGAGAGTGAAAAGATTGCATTGCTGAAGGAGGAAGAAAAAGTGTGAGGAAAAGAGGGAGGGGTGAGAAGATTGTTTTCCTAATAGAGGGAGGGAGAGAAGGAAGATTGTAAGGGAGGAAGGAGGGAGGCAAAAGTATGAAGGTCTTAAGGGTGGAGAGGGCATGGGGAAAGGTGTGAGAAAAAGAGGGACATAAATATTGAGTTGCTGAGGTAGGGAGGGAAGAGAGGGAGGGAGGAAGAGAGGGAGGGAGGAGGGATGTGAGCAAAAGAGGGAGGGGTGAAAAAATTGTGTTCCTGAGGGAGGAGAGGGAGGTAGGGAGAGAGAGTTGTAAGGGAGGGAAGAAGAGGAGAAATATAAGGGATGGGGAGGGAAGCAAGTATGTAAGGAAGGGAGGGACAGGTGTGTGCAAAAGAGGGAGTTTGGAGAGAGTGTGTCCCTGAGAGAGAGGGAGGAAAGGAGGAAAGAATGTGATGAAAAACGGTATATGGAATGATTGTATTCTTGAGGAAGGGAAGGAGCGAAAGAGGGGTGAGAGGAAAATGGAGAGAAAGATTGTATTCTTGATGGTCGGATGAAGAGTGGGAGATGCGTGTGAGAAAAGGAGGGAGACGAGAAAAGGAAAAATTGTATTCTTGAGGAAGGAGGGGAGTGATGATGAAGGGAAGAATGAAAGCAAGGAAGGAGGGAGTAAAGTAGAGAGTAATGGATGAATATTAAGGGGAGATAAACGATGCATCAGAGGGACGGATAAGAAAAGAGACGAGAAGAAAGGGAGGTAGAAAGGGAGGGTGTTGAAGAGAGGGGGAGGTAGAGGAAGGAATGAAACAAGGATTAATGGGAGAATAATCAAGAAGGAATGAAGAAAACTAAGTAATGGAGCAAGGGACAAGAGAAAGAAAGATGATTAAGAGGAGGGAAGATGGAAAAGAGCGACGAGAGGCGAGGGAAGGGAAGGGAACGTGAGGGGAAGGTGCAGGAGGATGTGGGCAGGTGAGGGTACGTTTGGTACATATGAGATTTCATCTGAAAGAAAAACATTATGTACCAACAATGACCTTATGAGTTATGGTACCAGACTCCACGGTACAACGCTACACTGGCCCTCCTTAATGGGCGAAAGTTTATGCGGAATTAAGAAAAGCTTTAATATTGTGAACAGTACTTAACCTCAAAATTTGTTAAGAAAAGTCATACGGTAAATTTAATAGAAAAAGCACTACTGTCAACAACAACAATAGCAACAACAACAACAACAACAACAACAGGAACAGCGGTAATAACAGGAGCAGGAGCAGTAACACCATCATCAACATCAACAACAACAACAACAGAAACAACGATAATAACAAGAGCAGAAGCAACAACATCAACAACAACAGTACCAAAAACAACGACAACACAAACAGGGCATTGAGGACGAGATAATTAAAGATTACGTTTAGAATAAAAAATTATAAAAAACAAATTTTGAAATCTCGGACGAGAGAGAGAGAGAGAGAGAGAGAGAGAGAGAGAGAGAGAGAGAGAGAGAGAGAGAGAGAGAGAGAGAGAGAGAGAGAGAGAGAGAGAGAGAGAGAGAGAGAGAGAAAACAGTACACATACAAAGAAAAGAAAATAGAGATGAAGAGCTACAATGAACAAAATATTCTCCTCTCTCTCTCTCTCTCTCTCTCTCTCTCTCTCTCTCTAACACAAACACACACGAAAAAAAGACAGACGCAGCAAGAACTTTAAAAATCGCTGGAAATAAAAACTCCGCTAATTGCCATTTCCTAAAGAGAGAGAGAGAGAGAGAGAGAGAGAGAGAGAGAGAGAGAGAGAGAGAGAGAGAGAGAGAGAGAGAGAGAGAGAGAGAGAGATACAGGTAAGTGGAGGTGTCCCGGAAGAGTTCAGATTAATTTAGTTACAAAGGAGCCGTGGATGTCTACGTGCGCTATTCATTCAACGTGTCTGTCTTATTTACACTCTAATGTTTACAGAAAATGAGACTTCTGTAGCATAAAACAAACACGGAGGTAAATGCTGTCAACATCACTGCATAATATTCCATTACTTCAACGCTTGCGAATTTCAGCATTGCAACCTCTGTGCTTCCTATTACCTTGCATCAAGTTCTGAGACAAATATTACGACACGCCGGGAAAAAGAATGAAGAGTAGCGTGGAATAATAAATTGCGAACTACAATTAATATGAAGACAAAGAACTAGAATATGTACCTACACACACACACACACACACACACACACACACACACACACACACACACACACATACATACCACCAACACCACCACCACCATAATTAATACCTCATCTTTGTCATCAAGCAACAATGATAAACAGTTTGTGAAGAACGGTTTTCATCAAGAGAACATTTTCACTACCAAACGTTTTCATTCACGGCTCCTTTGTTTTGCCTCCACTCTGAATAAATGAAAAAGAGGAAGGGAGGAACGTGAGGGGAGGAGAAAGAGAAGAAGAAACAAGGAAAGAAAGCGAAGAGGGAGGGAAGGAAAGAAGCTGGAAAGAAAGGAGGTGAGGATAGACTAAAGTTTAAGGCACGATGGAAAGAATCAGATGGAGATAAGGCGGGAAACAAATGGAATGAAAACGGAAAAAATAAAGGAGGCAGTGAAAACATAATAATAAAAGAAAGTGTATTTAGAAAAGAACAAAAAGTATAAGAAAATAAAGATCAAGATGAGAGAGAGAGAGAGAGAGAGAGAGAGAGAGAGAGAGAGAGAGAGAGAGAGAGAGAGAGAGAGAGAGAGAGAGAGAGAGAGAGAGAGAGAGAGAGAGAGAGAGAGAGAGAGAGAGAGAGAGAGAGAGCGCTAGAATGACAACTAGAGAATAAATATAGAAAAAGAAGAAAGACAACAAAGATAAAACACGAGGAAAAGACAAAATAAAATGATAAAGGAACACGAAAAAAAACACAAAAAATGACAAAAAAAAAAAGAAACTTAGAGAAACGAGATGCAATAAGGAGAGGGAAAGCAGACAATGCGAGGAAGGAAGGGAAGAGTAGAAAGAGAAGGAAGGGAAGGGAGGAAAGGAGTGTGAGGAATTAATAGTCATTTGTCATAGTCAGGCTTGGATAGAGTTTTCACCAAGCTGGCGGCACATAAGTCCAGGAAACAAGGATGCCACGGGAAAGACGCGCACTTACCAGGAGGGAGAGAGGAAGTGGACAAATGGATGATGGAAGTGGAACGAGGGAGAAAAAAGAAAAAAAAAAAAACGAAAAAGAAATGAAAAGTGCATATCTAAACAGACTAATACTAACGGAAACTGAGGAATTAGAATGAAACCATGCAATGAATCTATTTCAGACTACAATACAGACGGGCTCATGCTTTTGTTAATGACTTACTGACTGATTGACTCTCTCTCTCTCTCTCTCTCTCTCTCTCTCTCTGTCTGTCTGTCTGTCTGTCTGTCTGTCTGTCTGTCTGTCTCTCTCTCTCTCTCTCTCTCTCTCTCTCTCTCTCTCTCTCTCTCTCTCCGTAATGATATACAATCTATTCATGAAAAGGAAAAAAAAAAGGGGAAATAGTACCGCTGTTCAATACAATCCTATCTCACCTCTCATTTAATTCCCTGCCGTTGCAGCAGCAGCAGCAGCAGCAGCAGCACCACCACCACCACCACCACCACCACCACCACCACCACCATCACTAGCAGCAGCAGCAGCACCACCACCACCACCACCACCACCACCACCACCATCGAATTCACGGCGAAATGTCCACAGTGTTTTGAAATAGACGCATTAGTTAACGCTCAGTTAATTATGAACGCGAGTTTAATCAAGCTTCAATAGATTTATGAAGAATCAAGCCTATATGTATTCCCAACCTGGCGCTAATGGCGGAGCACAGGGCATCTTTGCAACACAACCACTTTCCTCTAGCGGTCAGGTAGTTCTCGAGGATCTAGCGGCTCCTCACGCTTACCTGCCGTGTCGTGAGATTCGCCAGGTGTGTTGAGAGCTGGACGGTGCTGTGCCTTCCTCTCTTACCCCCTCTCCTGCTCATTCTCCCTCACACCCTCAGACAGACGCTCTTACTTCCTTCTCATGCCTACATTGCCTCCTGTTCTTCCTCTTCCCTTTGGTTTACTTGTGTTCTGTGCTCCTTGCTCTTTACTCCTGCCTCTTATTTACTTGTGCTCTGTACCTCCTCTCCTCTCCCCGTTTTCATCCTCTTTCCTCTTACTTACTTATGTTCTGTGTCTTCTTCTCCAAGACTGCGCTATGTTTCCTGTGTCTGGCCTGCTCCTGTTTTCCTGGCTCTGAGGCACAGGTATTCTTCAGCGCACCAGGTTATGACAGAGGGTGCATAAGAACTGTAAGATCATAAGGGCAAATAATGTGTGAGTGAAACTTGGCTGATTGTTGTTATATCTAATTCTAATGTTTATAGACATGATGAATGTAGGGAAATGGCGTGTGTATTTTATATCAGGAATACTTGTACTGCTACTGTGATTCATGTAAACCTTGATCAAATTGAAGGGATTAAGAAGTTGTGGCTTACCGTGCATTGCCAAAAATTATCTTCTATAATAATTTGGTGTATTTACCGTCAGCTGCATGCTAAGTCTCACATTTATATACTTGCAAGAAATATGCCTTTTTACGTGCTGGAAGATTTTAACTATAATCTCTTTATCTAAGAAAAACAAAGTGAAACGAATAATTAATAATATGCAGTTAAGTCAATTAACAAATAAACCAACAAGAATTGCACCCCTTTCTACAACTTTATTGGATCTTATCGTGACTAACACTCCTAATTCAGTACTGAATCATGATGAGCTCGCCTCTCCTATCGCTGATCACGACTTGTTAACTCTTACTCTTGATCTTTTTAAACTTAAAAGATATCTTTTTAGAAAAAAAAAAAAAAACATTTCGACAAAAGAAACGTTTCACTTGAGACGTTATGTAATTTCATAATACAGTATTTGAAAGTCAGATGTTAAATAGTATTTACATCACTGGCAACGTCAGCACTCAAGTTAAGATACTTAACGATATTTTCATAAAATGTCTTGACATCTGCTCACTGTCAGGAACACAGGAATTACGAAGACCTTTTGCTCCTTAGTTTAATGAGAGTTGCGAACCTTGATCCAACAAATAAATAACGCACGGGAAGTCAGGGAAAAAAAGACAGATACAATGTAGATCTTGGAAATTACAAAAACTAACAAGTCAAATAAGAAGACCAATACAGCATTCTAAATCCGAACACCATAACAAAAGAATATAAACAACAAAGGTAACAGTAAGAACATGGAACTTATCCCTAATGACAAAAACAATAAGCTGCCTAATACTTGCAAAAATAGGGAAAACACCATGCAGACTGCCGACCTCTTGAACACATTTTCTGCTAACGTTGGTAAAAACACATTTGAGAAATTCCGTCTAAATGGCTTCTCACATCTCTCGTATAAAGATCCGATCGATAACTTAAATCTTAACCGTCTTTTCAGACCAGAGCCTACTGAGTGGCACACATGTTAGCATTCATTGCAACACCATTGAGCATATCCATCCTTTCCCCTCCCACTCTCTCTCTCTCTCTCTCTCTCTCTCTCTCTCTCTCTCTCTCTCTCTCTCTCTCTCTCTCTCTCTCTCTCTCTCTCTTTCAAGACAACTGCTATGCATCAGCACCACACACCGCTACACACCACTACACCCTGTCACTCTAACCCCCTATCCCCTCCCCTAACACACACAAACACACACACGAATATTTCATCCAACCTCTCTTTCCTCACTAGTTCAAACATGTACCAACAATTCCATTCAAGCGGACACACAGACAGACAGAGAGGTATAGTATGTAGAACACGTGGGGTAAGGGACGGAAATGGCAGGACGAGGACAGAAAGGGGGATAGTTGCCCTGCAGGAGTCTGGCACATCAAACAGTACCTGAATTAACCCTATGTAAAAATAATAACGTAAGCTCTCAGGGGCGAATTTCATTACTTGGTGCCTAGCGTTTGAGAGAGGCCAGGGACAGGGGTGGGTGAGGAGGGGATGGGAGGAGTGGAGGGAAAAAGTTGAAGTATCACTGGGAGATGGTTATTGATGGGTGAATGGGACAAGTGACTAAGAGGAATGGGTATCGGGAATGGGATATGGGAAGTGGTGAGGGGAGAGATGTGGTATAAAATATAAGAATTAGATGGTGAGGGGAATGAAGGGATAGTGAAGGGATAGTGGGATAAAGCGAGGAGAAAGAAGGCATGTGGCATTTAGGAAGAGAGAATATGGAGGATAAGGGAAGGAGGAGGTAGCTATGGGTAACGGGTAAAGGAAGATGGGGAAGATACAAGATGGGGATCGGAGATTGTGAGGGGAAAGGAGTACTGACTAGTATATATAGGGAGGATAAATAGATAGGAGTGAGAGGAGAATGAGAAGAAGAGAATGGGATTGATGGGAGGATTGGTAGGATGAGGGGAATGAAAAGATGGGGGGAGGGGAGAATGTTGTGCCATTGCAACTCAGAGCCTCAGGGCGCGGAAGTAATAATGTTAAAACAGTTTAGTGATTGTTTGGACGGAGGCATGGAAACAACGGCGGCGGCGGCGGCAGTGGTGATGGTGGTGGTGGTGTTTTTATTGCGTGGTGGTGATAGTGATGGTGGCGGGGCAGGTAAAGGAAAAATATTAGGCTCTATGTACCTGACATAATCTAAATTCATACGGGTAACTTTTTTGTATTAACAGATACCAATATATCTTTCACGCTCATAACGCAAATATATATATCCCAGCACACCCGTCGCCCCCCCCCCCTCCTGACACTCCACCGGTACTGGCACGTCCCTCTGGTGGCGAGGACAAAAACTAAACGCCATAATCGTTCTGATGTCAACAACTTATCTAACCTAACCACCATAACCTTCCATATGCTAATGATCAACCTAACCTAATCTAACCTAACAATCTAACCTAACCTAACTTAATAACTTAATCTAACGTAACTCAATCTATTCTAACTTAATCACTGTAACCTTTCCTAAGTCAACAATTAAAACATACACACACCTTCGTCATCAATGTCCACGTAATGTCTCGTCCCTCTGGTGGTGGGAAGAAAATAATCACCACAAACTTTCTTACGTATATTGTACAAACCTGGCTGTGACAACGCTGATTACAACAAGACAAATCATTTAATTGCTAAACAACCTTCTTTCATTTCATAACTATACACTCCTAAATAGATCTGTATACTAGGAGACAAAATTTGCTTCATATTCTCCCTTTTTTCTTTATATTCAAGTAAACAATTTCCTTTGTGCTCTGGATGCAAAGAAAGCGAGACAAAAACAATTAAAAGACTTCACGAAAATACTGAAAACACATTCCTCATTTGCAGCAACACGCATTACACCTTCAGCATCGTTATCATAATCCCAATAAAGCTTAAAAATATTCAACAATCACGAGTATAAAAGGTGTGTGTTGTCCTGATCCAAGCAATCTCAGTGCCTCATTGTAATTTGATGCTCGCTAAGTGTTGTGCTTTGTCGAGTCACTCGGAAAAAAGAGACGCAAAGAATAATTCATGACGATCCATATTTTGTTTTATTCAAAAGTGTTTGCAATTATTTACACGCACGAGAAGATTAAAACTGGAAATAATAATATATGAAATGAAGAGCGGCAGTACACTTAGTCATAGGAAAAGTCGAGTAATTGCATGTAGGCGTAGGAACGATAAGAAAGCTTTATAATACTTGAAATAAACCGCTTATGAAACGTGGCAATTTAGTAAGTCAAGTCATCAGCTATTTCAACAAGGACATATGGGCGGAAAAGAGGAGCTTACACAATATGAAATTACGCATTGTGACGTGTAATCCACGACAATATCACCTCAGGCGTGAACGCAGAACAAGGTTATACTAAAGTCTACCGTAGGTGTGTAAGGCGCATCAGGTTAACGAGATTTGGCCTATTCCGTACAAAGGTAAAAATAAGAAGGGAAAAGCACATGAGGAACACTACTGGCGTGATAAAAGGGCGGAAGTGGATAAGAAAGGAGAGAAGTATACGGAAGTAAAGAGAGCGAGATTAACCTCCAGTCTTCATGTAAAACTGCAGCAGTGAATACAATTTCCTACGTATTTTCATGCTGATGTGTGTCGAGCAGGTCACTTTACGGGGCTGAATTTTTCATGGTTTCAAATGCGGATTATATTAGTGGTGTAAAGATACTGTCATTCATACTGCCGTTCTTTACTTTATATCAGTTGTTGCTCATAAAGAACTCGCATGGTTTGCTTTAATAATTCTTTGGCTTGCTCATGATTGCAATAACATTAAGCACTCGGATTGCAAAAAAATAAGAGTACAATCAGCTTTCTTTCCCTCAGCATGACACACTAGGCGTAACACAAAGCCACAACTAAAGCACTCATAAACTAAATTGTAATTTCAACAGAATATCCTTCATACATAATTCATTAATTCACAGGTTTGAAGTCCAAATGAACCTGATCACTTATAATTCAATTTGCTTAGTTTACCTGATGTTGATGAGACCTTTTTTCTGTCCTTCCTTCTCACCTGGACATCATTCACGAGTGTGGCTTTATTTCTTTATTTGGTCCTGGCTATCTTACCTACATTCACAGAAGAAAGTAAGGGAGAAACTGATGTAAAGTATTTAGGTCTTCCTGTCTAATATCATCTCTCTCTCTCTCTCTCTCTCTCTCTCTCTCTGACGACTAATGTAAGACCAGATGCTACTATTTCCAAACTATCTCCTCCCAACATTTCCAAAACATATAATTCCTGACGGTGTTGGTATTTTTATGAACCAAATTCTCTTGTTTGTCGACTAAGAATAAAGCAGTGCAAGTAGATGTCTCCTATGTATGTTTAATTAATATGCTCTCTCCACACACACACACACACACACACACACACACACACACACACACACACACACACACACACACTTACATAAACACACGGATGCCTCAAGTACGTCTCGCGTACGTCATTTACATATCAAATGAACGGCATCACATATTTATAACCACCAGGCCCCGGCAGTCATAACCCGCCTTTAATCATGCACACAAACGCAAGTAAAAACTCAACACCTCTCCAATTTCTTTAGTAACCACCCCCACCGTTTTCTTTCATTGCATGCATAACCACACTAACCT
>NC_059278.1:9061449-9063949 GCF_017591435.1 Portunus trituberculatus | reverse complement strand
TTCTTACTTATACATTGCTTCATGGAAGCGAAAAACATACCGTGTTTTGTTTTCCTTTCCTAAATCAACTAACCTATAACCTACTAAGCGTTTCAGAGAGTTTGAGGGCACGTTTTTCTAGAATAACTTTGTAAGGAACACGCATATCATTATGAAATTTTGCCACAGTGTATTTGACACCCTCCCCGAATATCCCAATGTGTCAAGAATCGTCAACAGTATATAATAATGGCACTTCTCCCTATAAAAACAGGAGAAAGTCACTTATTCCTCACGAAGAAACTGACAAGTGGTGAGAAATGTTGACGTAGTACTATCTAAGACGTAGTAACAAGCTCCACCCACATAGTCCCTCCCTCTGCTCCTACCCTCCCTCTCTTCCATCCCCCTCCCCATTTTTCGCTTCCTTCCTCCCCTCCCCTCCCTTCCCCTCCTCGTCTAAATATTCCCCTACCTCTCTCTCTCTCTCTCTCTCTCTCTCTCTCTCTCTCTCTCTCTACGTCACCATTTCTCACCACTTGTCCGTTTCTTCGTGAGGGATAAGTGACTTTCTCCTGTTTTTATAGGGAGAAGTGCCATTATTATATACTGTTGACGATTCTTGACACATTGGGATATTCAGGGAGGGTGTCAAATACACTGTGGCAAAATTTCATAATGATATGCGTGTTCCTTACAAAGTTATTCTAGAAAAACGTGCCCTCAAACTCTCTGAAACGCTTAGTAAGTGTCTGTAATGAGAC
This sequence comes from Portunus trituberculatus, assembly GCF_017591435.1. Lineage (NCBI taxonomy): Eukaryota > Metazoa > Arthropoda > Malacostraca > Decapoda > Portunidae > Portunus > Portunus trituberculatus. Next base: position 9,063,206 of record NC_059278.1, on the reverse strand, counting down.
TTTCTGATTTAATTTTTCATTTATAAAAGAAATGTGATCTGGATTCTGGAACACCACAACGTTAATACGATACAGATTCTCTCTCTCTCTCTCTCTCTCTCTCTCTCTCTCTCTCTCTCTCTCTCTCTCACCACCGCCGTGTCCTTCTTCTCTTTCCTTCACACCAAATCTAATTCCAGCGCCCGCACAGATATCTCTTGGTTCTCATTACCGCTCTCTCTCTCTCTCTCTCTCTCTCTCTCTCTCTCTCTCTCTCTCTGTGTGTGTGTGTGTGTGTGTGTGTGTGTGTGTGTGTGTGATTCACCACGGTCGTCTGCTGGTCACCCAGCCAGTCTTCCCCATTACGGAGCGAGCTAAGCTCATAGACCGATCTTCGGGTAGGACTGAAAGCACAACACACTCCACACACCGGGAAAGCGAGGCCACAACCCGTTACATCCCGTACCTATTTACTGCTAGGTGAACAGGGGCTACACATTAAGAGGCTTGCCCAGTTGCCTCGCCGCTTTGTGGGACTCGAACCCGGACCCTCTCGATTGTGAGTGGAGCGTGCTAACCACTACACTACGCGGTGTGTGTGTGTGTGAGTGTGTGTGTGTGTGTGTGTGTGTGTGTGTGTGTGTGTGTGTGTGTGTGTGTGTGTGTACATATATATATATATATATATATATATATATATATATATATATATATATATATATATATATATATATATATATATATATATATATATATATATATATATATATATATATATATATATATATATATATATATATATATATATATATATATATATATATATATATATATATATATATATATATATATATATATATATATATATATATATATATATATATATATATATATATATATATATATATATATATATATATATATATATATATATATATATATATATATATATATATATATATATATATATATATATATATATATATATATATATATATATATATATATATATATATATATATATATATATATATATATATATATATATATATATATATATATATATATATATATATATATATATATATATATATATATATATATATATATATATATATATATATATATATATATATATATATATATATATATATATATATATATATATATATATATATATATCATATACATATATATATCTGTGTGTGTGTGTGTGTGTGTGTGTGTGTGTGTGTGTGTGTGTGTGTGTGTGTCTGGGCGCGCGCGCGCGCACAATACGAGACACAGAGACTTGTGGAAATTTCTGAACTCTGCCCGGCCATTTATTTTGATTTCAACAGACCAAATGGTAGCATGAGGCCATTACTTAGGTTTTATCGAATGTTTTCCTTTTCCCCTCCTTCCTTCCCTCCTTTATCCCGTTTTTTAATGTTTTCTATTCTCCAGCACTCCATCTTCCTTCCTTTCATCTCTTCTTCCCTTCGTTAGTAACATTTTTTTTTCTCCTTTTCTCTTATTCCTCTTTCATTCCTTAACTTCTCCCTACCTCGTGCACAATCTCCTATTCCTCTCTTAAGACAATGATTACCTCTTTTTCCCTCTCCCTCTTATTCAATTTTCCTGAATTTCCTCCCTTCTATCCATCCTTCCTCACACACTTTCCTTCTCACCTTTCTCCTTTTCCTAACCTTATTCAGTATTTCCCCTCTTCTTCCGCACACACTTTAGATCCGTCTCCCTTTCATAGCCTCTCACTATTTCTCCCTCTCCTCCCTTAC
>NC_059278.1:9043949-9051449 GCF_017591435.1 Portunus trituberculatus | reverse complement strand
ACCACATGAGACTTGTAATGTACAAACCTCTGTCTTTAAACCTTTACTCTTCTTAGAAAGGCTAACGTCCTTGGACCTCTGCATATCCTACTCATATCCTCACCGCGTCCTTCAAGTCGATGTATGCCAGGGCCAGGGCGAGGGCAAGACCGCGTGCACATCCTCGCTGACAACACGACTTAACACCATGCTCAACGTCTCCAGGCCGACAGAGTCTAACCCGGATCTCGCTTATTACGAGGACTCTGCTTCGCGGCCTCGAGTATACCTTTACCACAGTGGTCCAATTAGCAGTATATAACAGGTAATGATAATCCCGCGACGTAAAATGCGGCGCCCTCCATAGCCTGGCACGTGAAGATCACCATCATCATTAATGTGGTGATTATGGCTCTCCTGGCGGCGTGACGGCCTCCTGGCGGGAAGGAGGAGGCGCCGCTGATGAGGATGATGTAGGATGGACTTAAACTCATAAATGAAGTAAATTTTCTTACGTGGATGAAAGCTGACGAGTATTCCCTAAATGGTTTTGTGTCCTCGAGGAATATATTAATAATTATTCTGTCGTGGAAGACCCTTTGACATTTTCTTTCGTTTGTACTAATGATTTCTTTTATTATTTTCATTATAAATGGAAATGCATTTCAATCTTTATACAGAGGGAAAACGTTGTTCCACAGAAAAAAATACTTGTCATTTTTATATTTATTTATTTTTTTTTACGGTAAGGCCTATAGCGCCTGTAGGCACACTTGAAGAGTGTATGGGAAGCGCTGTTCAGCTTCCGCCCATTTGTGGCGCAGGCAATTTTATTTATAGTGGTACCCATATTAAGCCCCATATCACCGCCCAAGCTCATCTTGAGTGTAACCACCTAGAACCTGGGTATCATGGTGACATGTAGGTAACTTTAAATCACTCGGCAAATGGCAAAGTGTTTTAAGGCTGTACGTGGTGGGATTCGAACCTACGTGTATGTATACGCAAACACGTATACATACCCAAATATACACACACACACACACACACACACACACGTGAAATTTCTTTTATTTCATATACCGTAGTACGGAGGACAAAAAAAAAAAAAAGACATGTTTACAAAATGTTTCAAGTTTAAGAATATGTTTCAATCTCTTTGCGTAACGTAGAAATATCATGAAAGGCCTCTAGCAAAAAAAAAAAAAAAAAAAAGATAGCATGAGACCTCCCTAACATACACACACACACACACACACGCCCGGTAGCTCAGTGGTTAGAGCGCTGGCTTCACAAGCCAGAGGACCGGGTTTCGATTCCCCGGCCGGGTGGAGATATTTGGGTGTGTCTCCTTTCACGTGTAGCCCCTGTTCACCTAGCAGTGAGTAGGTACGAGATGTAAATCGAGGGGTTGTGACCTTGTTGTCCCGGTGTGTGATGTGTGCCTGGTCTCAGGCCTACCCGAAGATCGGAAATAATGAGCTCTGAGCTCGTTCCGTAGGGTAACGTCTGGCTGTCTCGTCAGAGACTGCAGCAGATCAAACAGTGAAACAGTGAAACACACACATACACACATACACACACACACACACACACACACACACACACACACACACACGCTTGCGCTGGCCACTGGACTTTTTTTGCATAGTCAATCGTGATGAAGCAAGAGAATAACGTAAAAAAAAAAAAAGTCTGGAAAATCAGAGGAAATCTGTGTGTCTGATCAGGAAAGCAACAGTTGGAAGCGTTTAGAGTTAATGAGGAACCAGACGGGATCTTGATTAATTAGAGAGGATGAGCTTCACCTCCGCGCCTTCAGGCATGCGAATAGGATAGGATTTTACTATTTTTTTAGAAAGGATTCCAGGAAATGTGATTTTCAAATGATCAAGGTAATGCTTCTGTTTGAGTTTCTGTAGATGGCAAGAGTGTAGAGTTGCCATTGTTGTTGTCTGTTACTTTTTACTTGACTCAACGACACCAGTTGCTCTTCTAGTATTCTTTCTGATCTTACTTTTCCTGATCCTCCTTCTCTTACTTTTCCTCTTTACGAGTATCGTCTTCCTTCTTTTCATCCTATCCCTGCTATAATAACTAAACAATACATAACTTACTAGCACAATAGATATAAATTTCATACAATTACTACTTTTTTTTTTTTTTTTTTTTTTACGTTGAGGCCTATAGCGCCTGTAGGCACACTTGAAGAATGTATGGGAAGCGCTGTTCAGCTTCCGCCCATTAGTTGCGCAGGCAATTTTATTTATAGTGGTACCCATCTTAGGACCCATATCAACCCCGAAGCTCATCTTGGGTGTAACCACCTAGAACCTGGGTATCATGGTGACATGTAGGTAACTTTAAACCACTCGACAAATGGCAAAGTATTTAAGGCTGTACGTACTACTACTACTACTACTACTACTACTACTACTACTACTACTGCTACTACTGCTACTACTACTGCTACTGCTATTACTGCTGCTATTACTATTACGACTACTACCACTGCTACCACTGCTGCTGCTGCTGCTGCACTGCTGCTGCTGCTGCTGCTGCTGCTACTACTACTACTGCTGCTGCTGCTGCTGCTACCACCACTGCTGCTGCTGCTGCTGCTGCTGCTGCTGCTGCTGCTGCTGCTGCTACCACTGCTGCTGCTGCTGCTGCTGCTGCACTGCTGCCACTGCTGCTGCTGCTGCTGCTGCACTACTACTGCTGCTGCTGCTGCTGCTGCTGCTGCTGCTGCTGCTACTACTACTACTACTAATAATAATAATAATAATATTACTACAACCACTACTACCAAGTAGAAACGAAAAAAAAAATTTCTATGTAAGTTTATCGGAAGAAAAATCCTACGGCTAACCTTATAACCTTTAGAAGCGAAACACACACACACACACACACACACACACACACACACACACACAAACCGTAGGTTAATCATGTAATGTATTACTCCCTTTTTTGAAAACGGAGTCAAGATACGATTAAGATGCGCTTATTTATCCAAAACGTCTCTCTCTCTCTCTCTCTCTCTCTCTCTCTCTCTCTCTCTCTCTAATAAACACATATACTGATGACGCCATTATGAAGACCCTTATGTCATCGAGGTGTAAATGCACTCAGACAAATTAATTCATTCTAAAAACTTGAAATTCATTAAGTCTAAGAGTTTCAGATATATATATATATATATATATATATATATATATATATATATATATATATATATATATATATATATATATATATATATATAGAGAGAGAGAGAGAGAGAGAGAGAGAGAGAGAGAGAGAGAGAGAGAGAGAGAGAGAGAGAGAGAGAGAGAGAGAGAGAGAGAGAGAGAGAGAGAGAGAGAGAGAGAGAGAGAGTCGATCACTTCCCTTGAGTAATGGGTAAATAAATATTTCTCACATATTCAGTTACTTTTTCCTAATATTCAGTGTAATTTTTAGTCGTGTATGGATAATGGATTAGAGTTCAATGATTTAACTTGCATTAATCAGGTTCAGGTAAGCTATTATCAGATTATCACCATCTATCAAAGTAACCAATTTACGCAAAGTGCTACATATGTCACTATCAGACGCGTGTTATCACTCTTTATCCGACTTATTGCCGCCATTGGGGCTCTTCTCAACACTGCGAGATAGAAGTCTGACGAGGAAGAAGTGGAAGAGTTAATGAAACACTTTAAACAGAAGTGCTGCTATCGTTGTCAGTGAATTATTTTATATTCTCTTCATTTCTTTCTTTTATTATCAGCGTACTCGTTGTATCCTTGCATTCAGTAATAGTCCGTGTTGTCCGCGGCGGGTGGCGTTGCATGGGTGGACATCAGACACAAGGAAGCAGCCGCGTGTAAACTGCATTTCCTCGATGTGCTGTGCAGGCAAGTCATATCCCGCCGCTTCCTCCGTGTTTTTCAAAGGACATTTTCAATTTCGACTAAGCTTCACGGCGGAAAGGCGGCCACACACTTAGGATTCGCGTTGTCCTCACAGCTGTTGTAAAGCATCTGTCACACTGCTTCTTTCTGTCCAGGCACAAACAGCTGCGTCAGGACACGGGCGAGGATAGCGCTTCTCCTCTCTTGCAATGGGAAGCAAAGGGGGCACTCCTCACTTCCAGAAGTTGTGCTATGCGTCACCTGCACAGTGGAAAAAACTCTAAAATCACACAACTCATATCAATCAACAGTGGTGTCTCGCGATAACAGGACTAACGTTTAATGATAAATAAGTGAACTTTATCATATTACCGACTTGGCAACTCTGAGTACAGACTAGACAGATATCTCGTACACTTTGTCAGTGCAGGCGCCCGACTGCCGCAACAAGATGGAGAATTATTTTAGAGAAAAGAAACGTTTTGTAGCGAGAAGGAAAAGAAGTGAGGGCAGTGGACGTCTTGGCCCGACTACAGACACTTCCCAGAACCCAGTGGAGCAGGTGAGTGGCTGAGAGTCGCCTTGTAGTGACACAATGAAGTGCGGAGGTTATAAGCGGCAGGCAAACTCACTGATGTTGCTTGGAGGATGTGGCAAGAGAGGAGGGATGGAGAGGGAGAGGAAAGAGGAGGAGAGGCGGAGAGGGGGAGAGCTGGGGAGGCAAGTGTGAGGGATATAGGCAGGTGGGGGTGTCATGAGTCACCCCATGAGCCTTGGCGGTAGTGGCGCAGTATTCCTGAGTATCAAGGTCCCAATGCTGTGAGGCAGAGGCAGGCATCACTTCACGTCTAGGCTGTCGTGGCTTCACACACTTCACCACCAAATGACATTCACCTTATCAAATATTTTGATATTATTTTTAGATTTTTAAGTGTATATCGTAATGACTTTTAAGATATTTTCAGTATAAAATGGTTCTCTTTTTATCATCTGATTAAGATAATAAACCATTGAATGATTCAATATTGTGAAATGAATTTACTGATGCATAAGTGGCATATGCTAATTATTATTGTTTATTAATAAACAATAAATCTGAAATATTGAATTCTGCTCACTGTTATAGAACTTTCACAGATAAAGTTAAAATTTATTCATGAATGTAGATGGATAGGCTTATACCAATCAATTCAAATATCTTTTCATTTGATATTGAATATTTTATTTCTATTATTTCGTTTATATCTAAAATTTTCCTATCAATAAGTATGGTGGTCTGTCCTCATGGAGCAGCGTGACGATCAGGCAGGTAAGTGGCCAGGCGTCTGGGGAGGAAAGCTGGGCGACAGGACAGAGGGGCTACATGGGTCTCGCTTTTTGGCCAAATATCCATCGTCTAATTAATTATGTTCTAAACATGAGTGTAATGAGAGTTGTCTGCCACCAGGACGAGGATGATTACAAAAGGCCCTTGGAGGACATGTTACTGAAGGTGAGGGAAAAAAAAGACGCATCACACCAGACTTACTGGCTGCCAGAGTCACCGTACAGCTTAGGAGGTTATGCAGAATACGTTCCGGTGAGGCAGATGGTGGTGGCCGCTTCCCAAGCAGCCGTACAGGACGAGGAGGGAGGGTGGTCACTGCAGCTTTTTTCCTTACAAAATCTTTGTACCACGTCTCTTAAGGTCTTGGTGCCAGGATACCCTCTCGAAGGAATCCTGTTCACTGCCACTCAGCGCCCTCAGGAAGGACTAAGTGTACCGCAGCTAGACTTACCAGCAGTCATAGATTACATGAGAAGCTTTTTCGAGACCGGAATTCACTTGCTGGAGGTGGTACAGGACAAAACGCGCGTCACAACTAGGTTTGTTGTAGGTTCCTGGAAGGATCCTCGCATGCCAGACCTTCCCTTCTACACTCCAAGGGCACATGGCGGACCGTTCTTCAGGAATAGGTACGGCAACTACTCGATGCTCAAGACGGTGAAACTGTACCGCAGTGCTCGACGTCTCAATCATAACCTTGAGTTTTTCATCTCCGTCAGCAGGGAGCAGAAAACACGCCTGGAAGAAATGTGCAACCAGGCGTAGAATTCCCAATAGACAAGTGATGGGCGAGCTTACTCGAAAAGGAGCCGCCCCTTGACCCTGCTGCAGTGCACGAAGCAAATGGGACTCGCGTGTTGGATGGACCATTACGGAAATTACGATGCATAATGAGTTGCAAGCTTGGTCCTAATGTGCATGTGTGCGCCTCGTGACGGTGTGAAGGACGCATGACGGATCCGGAACGGCCAGCTCGTGCTCATCTTTAACTATTAGCATACGTGAATGATACGATTAATAGGAAGTGAATGATCGCGATTGCACAATATCATGAACGATGATTTTGTTAGTGTTCCAACTACTGAGCGCTTCCGTCAATGTATGTAGCTTCACGTGCTGTTCTGGACATGCAATCATTATATGGTAGCATGCCTTATAATCATACATGAAATAAATACATGATTGTAGTTCCATGCACGTTTATTATTCATATTACGATTAATCCGAGGAGTTAATATGTTCCTTAACACATCCATTAGCATGTTAAGCATATTTATACGAGCTCTGGATAATTTGCACATCGCTTCACTCACGCACGAACACACACACACACACACACACACACACACACACACACACACACACACACACACACACACACACACACACACACACACACACACACACACACACACACACACACACACACACACACACACACACACACACACACACACACACACACACACACACACACACACACACACAAATCAAGCAAATTAGCAGTACCAAAATCTCACTCTGTTTATTACCTGTGAAAATAATTTATCTTTTGAATTCATGGGCCGCTGTGTGCTTAAATTAAAGTGTGTGTTTGGGCCAGGAACGCCAGCCATGTGGGAGATAAATTCGATGTTTGTATTTGAACGCTGGACAACACGAGAGAGAGAGAGAGAGAGAGAGAGAGAGAGAGAGAGAGAGAGAGAGAGAGAGAGAGAGAGAGAGAGAGAGAGAGAGAGAGAGAGAGAGAGAGAGAGAGAGAGAGAGAGAGAGAGAGAGAGAGAGAGAGAGAGAGAGAGAGAGAGAGAGAGAGAGAGAGAGAGAGAGAGAGAGAGAGAGAGAGAGAGAGAGAGAGAGAGAGAGAGAGAGAGAGAGAGAGAGAGAGAGAGAGAGAGAGAGAGAGAGAGAGAGAGAGAGAGAGAGAGAGAGAGAGAGAGAGAGAGAGAGAGAGAGAGAGAGAGAGAGAGAGAGAGAGAGAGAGAGAGAGAGAGAGAGAGAGAGAGAGAGAGAGAGAGAGAGAGAGAGAGAGAGAGAGAGAGAGAGAGAGAGAGAGAGAGAGAGAGAGAGAGAGAGAGAGAGAGAGAGAGAGAGAGAGAGAGAGAGAGAGAGAGAGAGAGAGAGAGAGAGAGAGAGAGAGAGAGAGAGAGAGAGAGAGAGAGAGAGAGAGAGAGAGAGAGAGAGAGAGAGAGAGAGAGAGAGAGAGAGAGAGAGAGAGAGAGAGAGAGAGAGAGAGAGAGAGAGAGAGAGAGAGAGAGAGAGAGAGAGAGAGAGAGAGAGAGAGAGAGAGAGAGAGAG
>NC_059278.1:9016449-9038949 GCF_017591435.1 Portunus trituberculatus | reverse complement strand
GTGTGTGTGTGTGTGTGTGTGTGTGTGTGTGTGTGTATTTACCTAGTTGCCTAGTTGTAGTTTTACAGGGCCTGGGCTTTATGCTCGTGTGGTCCCGTCTCCATATCTACACTTATCCAATTTTTCTTTAAAACTATGTACACTCTTTGCTGATACCACTTCCTCACTCAAACTGTTCCAAGTCTCAACACATCTTTGCGGGAAACTAAATTTTTTAACATCTCTCAGACATCGTCCCTTCCTTAGTTTCTTACTATGCGATCTTGTGCTTCTAAAGTCATATTCTTCTCTCAGGATCAGTGTGTGTGTGTGTGTGTGTGTGTGTGTGTGTGTGTGTGTGTGTGTGTGTGTGTGTGTGTGTGTGTGTGTGTGTGTGTGTGTGTGTGAGTACCCAGACCCTCGAATGAAGAGAATAATATAGAATAGTTTAAGAGAGAATGGGAAAGTGGAGAAGGGAGAGGGAGAGGGTGAGGGAGAGGGAGAGGGTGAGGGAGAGGGAGAGGGAGAGGGAGAGGAAAGGAGAGGAAAGGGAGAGGGAAAGAGCAGTGAGGGAGCAGCAGGAATATGATGGTAAGAAGAAAAAAAAAATGCCATAAAAAAGAGGAAAAAAAGGGGAAAAAATAAGGAAAAAAGGAGGAAGGGAGAGTGGGAGGTAGGAAAAGGATGGACGTATGATGGAAAGATGCGCAGAGTGAAGGAGAGTGAAAAGAAGGATGAAAAAAAAACACGAGGTAATTGGACGAAGGAGAAAAGGATGGAGAAAGGGAAAGTGAAGGAAAGAAAGAAGGAAGGAGGGAGGGTAGGAAAGAATAATGAAGGAAGGAAAGAAAGGGGGAGAATAATGAATGTAAAGATAAGAAGGAGATGAATATGGAGAAGGAAAACAAGGATGAAAGGAAAGAAAGAAAGAAGGAAGGAAAGAAATAATGATGGAGGGAATGATGTGGCAGCGATGAGGAGGGGAAAGGAGGGAAGAAAGGAGGAATGAATGAATGAATAAATTAATAAATGAATGAATGAAGGAAGGAAGAAAGGAAGAAATGGATAAAGGAAGGAAGAAAAAGAAAGAAAGAAAGGAAAGATGGAAGGGAGGTAGGAAGCAAAGAATGGAGAGGTGTTATAATGAGGAAAAAGAAGGGAGGCAGAGAAAAACGAAGGAAGGAAGGAAGGAAGGAAGAAAGGAAGGAAGAAAGGAGGAAAGGAAAAAAGGACAAAATCAGTACCTCGTTCTAGCCAGACACGGCGGAAGGGAAAATTTTGCTAATGGTAGAGTGATTTTGAGCTTTAATTCAATCTCTCTCTCTCTCTCTCTCTCTCTCTCTCTCTCTCTCTCTTGAGCTTCTCTCCCAAATCAATCCTCTTTCCCATCTCCTCATCTCCTCCCATCTCTCCCCTTCCCTTGAAACCACCTTGTCTTAATCCACGTGTCTCCTCCACTTCCACCCCAACCTTCCACCATACTCCTTCTCCTTCCACTTCTTCTTCTCCCTCCTCCTCCTCCTCCTCTTCTTCCTCCTCTCTTCACGCGTTCCTCTTTACACGGAATCTTCAAACACATTTTTCTTTACAATATTCCAGATCAATCTATCGGTTCTGCTTTCATTTATTCATTCTCAGAACGAGACGTGGGGAAAATATAATAATGATAACGGTAATACAAATAATGATAATGTGAGTATGGTTTTATTTATTTGTATTTTTCTATATAAAGGAATACTTTTAAATACACACTACGTATCAGCTTCGTAAAATTGTGATATACCAAATTGCAGTTCCCTTTTGTGCGTGTGATTAAAACATAACACACGCGAACGTAATAAATTAATGTATTTTTGTGCTTTTTGTTTCTTTATTGTGGTGCTAGTTCCACTGTGCTGCCGCTGCATTATCACCAGCACAACGGTATATTTATAAAGGTGTGAATAGTAACAATGAGCAGGATGCAATAAGTAGCAATAGTAGTAGTAGTAGTAGTAGTAGTAGTAGTAGTAGTAGTAGTAGTAGTAGTAGTAGTAGTAGTAGTAGTGGTGGTGGTGGTGGTGGTGGTGGTGGTGGTGGTGGTGGTGGTAGTGGTGGTGATAGTATTACCACTACTCATACTACTACTACTACTACTACTACTACTACTACCACTACTACTACTACTACAACTACTACTATTAGTACTACTACGTACTACGTATTGCATCTTGCTTATTGTTACTATTTACACATTTATAAATGCACCGTTCTGCAGTAGTAGTAGTAGTAGTAGTAGTAGTAGTAGTAGTAATACTAGCAATAGTAGTAGTAGTAGTAGTAGTAGTAGTAGTAGTAGTAGTAGTAGTAGTAGTAAAGATGAAATAGTAAGAATAATTAAAAAAGAAAAGGTAGAAAAAATAAAGCACCAGCACAAACAACAATAACAAAAACAGCAAACAAACAAACAGACAAACAAGCAAACAAACCGGCACTTTATAAACCAAACATCATATTTTTTGCTTCTCTGAGTCAACAAAAAATAAGATAAAAAAAAGTAGAAACGTCACCAGTGTTAATATTTCACGGGCAGGAACCTTTTGGGAGAACCATTGTTTTTTTCTTTCTTTCCTTTTTTTTTTTTTGGGGTTGCGGGTGGCTCGTAGTGGGATGGGGAGAGGGGTGGGTACGAGAGGGCCGGGAGCTGGGTTGGTGGGGAAAAGAGAAGGAGCGGGGAAGGGGGACGCGTCATGGGTGAAGTGGCACAACTACCTCCAATAATTGCTGGTGGTCTGATCCCGCAACTAAACATGGAATTAAATGCTGCAGAGTTTTTATTAGTTCCAAATGACTCGTGAAAGAAGTAATGTTGATTGTGTGTGTGTGTGTGTGTGTGTGTGTGTGTGTGTGTGTGTGTGTGTGTGTGTGTGTGTGTGTGTGTGTAGAGTTCGTGTGCACATCAGTGGCCAGCTGTCGAAGTGCGGCTTGAACATATCGCCATTTCCATATTTCTTTGACAAGTTACTATTTCAGTTTTTGGTTTTCAATTTTTGCTCGATTTTTCTCGTACTTGTAGGGGTGGTGGTTGTGCGGTGGTGGTGGTGGCGGTGGTGGTGGTGGTGGTGGTGGTGTTGATGGAGGTGGTGGAGGTGGTGGTGGTAATGCTGTTCCTGTAGTGGTGACAGAGGACAGGTTGGTGGTGGTGGTGCGGTGATCATAGCATGGATGATGGAGTTTGGTGGTGGTGGTGGTGGTGGTGGTGGTGGTAGTGGTGGTGGTGGTGGTGGTGGTGATGTTGATGGTGGTAGTGGTGTTGGTGGCGGTGGTCAGAGTACAGTCATGATAGCGATGATGCTGATGGCCGTGGTGGCACTGATGGCAGGGGCGCGGGTGCCTAAAAATAATGGCCACTGACAAAAAAGGATCACGACACTTCAAAAAAAAGAAAAGAAAACTCGAAAACTACCAAAAAAAATGAAAACGAAAATAAATAAAGAAGAGGAAATTTAAAAGGAATGAAAAAAGAGAGGGTTTCAACTTCATAACGATTACTAGTCTGGAATCTCCCCTCCCTAATCAATGTCCGATCTAATTAATCTTGCCTTATTCCCCTCGTTTAGCTCGCCTCACGGCCTTTCCCCTCCATAACTGACCTCGCACTGCTTTTCCTCATGGATATTACATGCGCAGAAAAAGTATATGCCTGCGCCAGGAAGTGACGTCCTGACACGGTAGAATTTCGTGAACGTGTCTTACCTGCGCAATTCTGTCCAGGTGAGACTTAGAGACTTGAGGTTGCTTCTTGATGGCGAAAGACAGACGCAGGGCAGGGTGTGTGTGTGTGTGTGTGTGTGTGCGTGTTTCACTGTTTGATCTGCTGTAGTCTCTGATGAGACAGCCAGACGTTACCCTACGGAACGAGCTCAGAGCTCATTATATCCGATCTTCGGATAGGCCTGAGACCAGGCACACACCACACACCGGAACAACAAGGTCACAACTCCTCGATTTACATCCCGTACCTACTCACTGCTAGGTGAACAGGGGCTACACGTGAAAGGAGACACACCCAAATATCTCCACCCGGTCGGGGAATCGAACCCCGGTCCTCTGGCTTGTGAAGCCAGCGCTCTAACCACTGAGCTACCGGGCGTGTGTGTGTGTGTGTGTGTGTGTAAAAGTAAACCCAGCTCATACACACATACATATATATAATACTCACCGGGATATTCATTATACTCGTATTGATAAAACCAGATGTCTTTCTTACTTGTAATTTCGCTTAAGGCAACCGATAATGTATTCCATGAAAACTTATTCCTCGCTCTTCCTTGAGACAATAAGTAAATAAAAAATGAAATTAATAAAATAAAGATGAGACGCAACTCTGAGACCTAGTCCCAAAAATTTACCTAGGAAATCTATATTGGAGAATTTCATTGTTTCGGAACGAATGCACTTGTTATCAGTTTGCGTGGCATCTGACATTAACAAAGCATCGCAGATTGCAAAGCTCTTCCTCTAACCACTTATTGGCTGTCTGTTTGCATTTCGTCTCGCTATATGGAAAAGGTAACAGAACTGTCCTTTTCTTTATCTTCCTTTTTTTCTGACACGTGTTTCCCCTCCATTCTATCATCATTTTTTCATGAGCCGAAAGGGGTGGTATGTATGTGGTCAATTTCTCTCTCTCTCTCTCTCTCTCTCTCTCTCTCTCTCTCTCTCTCTCTCTCTCTCTCTCTCTCTCTCTCTCTCTCTCTCTCTCTCTCTCTCTCTCTCTAACACATATAATGACCATAAACTTTTCGTGGAAGTTAATCCTTCGTTCCTACAATATCCCTACTACCATTTCAGCTTTGCCCAGAAATCAACAAAGTCCTTCTTGCTTTTCTCTCAACGTATTTATCCCTTACATTTCAGGTTTATGACAAAGAAAACAAGAAGACAATATATTTTCTCCTCTTTATACACATTACTGTCTTATTAATCCAAACAAGAGACATCCACGTACTCAGTGTGAATTCCATTTCTAATCATGTGCATTACAATCCATTTTCCTTTCTTCCAGCCAACTCCTCTACTATTAATGCTTAAACATCCACCGACAGTATTTAAAAACCCTGATGCTAATCCTCTTAACCATTATGCGCCCTTAATTATTTCCCAATTTTTTTCTCTTCGAGTAATACTGTTATATGATACTTAGGGTTAATCATGAACTAGGAATATAAAGACAACGAAAAACAAAGGAAAAGAAGTTAATGCGTTACTGGTTGGGTCGGAGGATGGTTGGGTGGGTCTCTCTCTCTCTCTCTCTCTCTCTCTCTCTCTCTCTCTCTCTCTCTCTCTCTCTCTCTTATAATGGAAGGGGAGAGGATGCCAAAATGTTTTTATGCCAAAAGAGCAAGTGACGATTTCAAAGTCTATTTGTTATTAAGTTTTTTGTTGTTGTTGCTTGTTATTACACGTGGTTTTTTGTAACTTAGGAAAATGGAGGCAGCTAATGGCAGAGCATCGGGGGAAAAGTTAATTCCAGTCGATAAAGGGACGAGTGAAAAGTAAAGTTTGACAGGATTGCAAAATATTATTATTACTAAATGTTTGTTTTGCTAATGGCGTTGCTGTTGTTGTCATTATTGTTGTTGTTTTTACCGTTACTAAATCATTATTACTATTACAACATATTATTATTATTATTATTATTATTATTATTATTATTATTATTATTATTACTACTATTATTATCATCATTATTATTATTATTATTATTATTATTATTATTATTATTATTATTATTATTATTATTATTATCTTCATCATTAAAATTATCATTATCATCATCAATACTATTATCATCATTATTACATGAAATCAATATCTCTCTCTCTCTCTCTCTCTCTCTCTCTCTCTCTCTCTCTCTCGCCAAACACCAACACAAACAGCCCCCACCCCCCCAGCCCCCAAAAAAAAAATCCAAAATGAAGCTGGGATTATTCTCAAAATGCAAATCACATGCATAAAACCCTCGTCAGGTACCGTCATTACACACACACACACGCAAACACACACACACACACACACACACACACACACACACACACACACACACACACACACACACACACACACACACACCATCCACTTTACCTTGACCTCCCAAGACTTCATCAGAGGTTAATCTCATCTCGAATCCAAGAGCTCAAGTTAAGTCTCCTCTCAGTCGTTATCTCCCACGGCACCCGCAACACCTGCCTCTCACACCTGGAGATAATTAGCTCACTCCGATATCCAGGTACACGTGGAGGGGAGCGAGGTGGCCGAAATAGCGTGGGAGAATGGAAGGCAGGTGACATGGGAGAGGGAATCACAAGGTGGGAGTGGATTCATTAGCTGGTTTAAATGAGAGGACAGGTGTGTTGTGAGTACCTCCGTGATACCTGCGTGGTACATGCGGTGCTATGGATACCTGGCCACGGATTAGGAGCACACCTCATCTCTCGGCTATTTAGAGAAATTAATGGTGTTGAAAGTGTAGGTTAATTGGTTTAGTTTAGCTGGTTGCCACGCGTGAAGATGAAAATGGTGAAATATATTGCAGCTGATTCATTGAGAGTAATAATAATAATAGCACTGACGGTAATAATGTTGATGTACTGCGCTATTGTTGCTCCTCTCTCTCATTATACTAATATTTCCTATCATTATCACCTTCAGCACCATTATCATTATCGTCCTCACCACCAATATCAGTAGCAGCAGAGTCACTATAAAAAAAATCACACCTGTCAAAAGGATTATAAAGATACAAATGAAAAAGTAAATGAATTTGTATGTTAACACGCCTTTTTCCCAGTGCCAGTGTTTGTGTGTGTCTGCGTGTTTGTGTGCCGTTGCTTGCTTGCGTGTGTGTGTGTGTGTGTGTGTGTGTGTGTGTGTGTGTGTGTGTGTGTGTGTGTGTGTGTGTGTGTGTGTGTGTGTGTGTGTTCCCAGCCAGCTAAGAGGATACATGCATCATTTACACATCCCGAATCAAACATGCATGTGTGTGGCCGAGTTGAATTGGCGTGCATGTATATATGTATATTTACCACTTGCACACACACACACACACACACACACACACACACACACACACACACACACACACACACACACACACACATCGCGCGCGCCTGTCCTGGAAGAGCAAGCGCCATCTGGCCGGCTAATGGAAAATCAAGGCAGGGAGTGAGGCAGCAGCGGCAGCAGCAGCAGCAGCAGTAGCAGGAGCACAGATCATCACTCGATACAAGCTTCAATTGAAAACTTAATCACCAAATTAATAGTCCTCCTTACTGGTCACATTACCTGCACTTCAGACACTAAATTTCTCAGTGGCAGAGGCGAACTTCCAGAAACGAGGCAGGAAGAAACACAGAAAAGGATGGTGGGAGAAAATCCAGTTCTACTATTCAGGTATGCTCCTCTAAGTCTCTCAATCTTCCTCCCACGGAAAGAGCCTGGGAGGGAGCTAGTCCCTTATAATGAACTCACTATTGGGTTTGCAGGAGGTGTCGGGAGGCTCATGCTGTTTATCATTCCCTTTGTGTCATCAGTGGGATAATGCATTCATCATTCAGAGGTAATACACTAGAGAGAGAGAGAGAGAGAGAGAGAGAGAGAGAGAGAGAGAGAGAGAGAGAGAGAGAGAGAGAGAGAGAGAGAGAGAGAGAGAGAGAGAGAGAGAGAGAGAGAGAGAGAGAGAGAGAGAGAGAGAGAGAGAGCAGAGAGAGTCAGTGAATAAGTGCACATTGGTCAGAGAGAGAAATTGCAAAGCGTTGTCAGTGAATAAGTGCACATTGGTCACGAAAAGAAGAAGAAGAAGAAAAGAAGAAGAAGAAGAAGAAGAAGAAGAAGAAGAAGAAGAAGAAGAAGAAGAAGAAGAAGAAGAAGAAGAAGAAGAAGAAGAAGAAGAAGAGCGAGTGAGAAAGAAAGCATTGTGAAGCATGTCAGTAGGAGAAAACGGATGATGTGTGTGTGTGTGTGTGTGTGTGTGTGTGTGTGAGAGAGAGAGAGAGAGAGAGAGAGAGAGAGAGAGAGAGAGAGAGAGAGAGAGAGAGAGAGAGAGAGAGAGAGAGAGAGAGAGAGAGAGAGAGAGAGAGAGAGAGAGAGACGGATGATGATGTGTGTGTGTGTGTGTGTGTGTGTGTGTGTGTGTGTGTGTGAGAGAGAGAGAGAGAGAGAGAGAGAGAGAGAGAGAGAGAGAGAGAGAGAGAGAGAGAGAGAGAGAGAGAGAGAGAGAGAGAGAGAGAGAAAACGGATGATGTGTGTGTGTGTGTGTGTGTGTGTGTGTGTGTGTGTGTGTGTGTGTGTGTGTGTGAGAGAGAGAGAGAGAGAGAGAGAGAGAGAGAGAGAGAGAGAGAGAGAGAGAGAGAGAGAGAGAGAGAGAGAGAGAGAGAGAGAGAGAGAAAACGGATGCAGGGAATCACGGGTAGACTGATCCTCTATGATTAGCTTTCGATCACAGTGAAAGCTCTCCTTGTGAAACTAGGGGGAAAAAGGGAACATAGAAAACGGGAAATGGGAATAATAGTGCCCGGAAGCAGACAGACGAACGTGAACAGTTAACCTTTATCTCTCATAAATGAAAAAAAAAAAAACGATTTCCATCATAGTTCAATTTTTTCATAGGAAACTCCCCTAGAGGCTGCATTTTTATTATCATTTTGTGTGTGTGTGTGTGTGTGTGTGTGTGTGTGTGTGTGTGTGTGTGTGTGTGTGTGTGTGTGTGTGTGTGTGTTATTGTTGGTGTGGTCAATAAATCAAATGTAATCCAATGTAATCTAATATGTGTGTGTGTGTGTGTGTGTGTGTGTGTGTGTGTGTGTGTGTGTGTGTGTGTGTGTGTGTGTGTGTGTGTGTGTGTGTGTGTGTGTGCTCTTCTGTAATTCTTTCCATCCCTCATGTAGCTTATTTGTTCGTTTATTTCGTGAATAATAAACATAGCAAACATTTCGGTGAGAGGAAAGGAAATACTCGGAGAAAACTGTTTTAGTTCTCACGTGGAGATAATAGCCTTTTTATTAATTAACGAAACACACACACTAAAGAGAGAGAGGCAAATAAAGGCTATATTTTAGTAGCACCGATGGATGTCACTGCAAAAGACTTATGAAAAAAAAAAGACAAACTTGCTCTGAAATAAAACTTACACCTAAGCGGGAAACATGACGTCAAGACCGCAAGGTGACGCAAGAAACGTCCATAATACAGAGTGAAGGAGACAGTGAGACTCTCGATCCTCCACACCTGCACAGCAGAACTCACCCGGACTTCCTTGCAACCATTCATACATAAAACAGAAAACTTGCGAGGAATATTCATACGTATTGGGAATAAGCTATACACGTGTTCCCTCTCGTCTTTTCTGGACGTGAGCTTATGATTAATTATGTATAGTGTGCTCCTGTCAGTATTACTATTTGTCTCCGTGTTGAGTGCGAGTGTTGTGGTTTGCCGATGGGACTCCGCGTGTGTGTGTATGGCAACGGTTACTTAGCCAGCTTTGTGATAAATTGCAAGATAAACACAGGGTATATTACTTGGAGGAAGAGTAATACAAAGGAATGCAAAGGAAA
The DNA here is from genome assembly GCF_017591435.1 of Portunus trituberculatus. Lineage (NCBI taxonomy): Eukaryota > Metazoa > Arthropoda > Malacostraca > Decapoda > Portunidae > Portunus > Portunus trituberculatus. The sequence continues at coordinate 9,029,374 of NC_059278.1, read as the reverse complement.
GCCAAGCAGCAATAGACCATTTGATCCTTTCAAAGCTGCTTGGTAACTACTAACTAGTAACAGGGAGGAGAGACAGGCCAGTACAGGAGAAGGCTATTCTTCACCCAACACTCCTTCCAACTTTCGGTGGCATGGAAAAGAGTCGGGAAACGTACCATGCAGTATGGAAAAACAGACATGGAATTTTCACAGAAAAAGATGAAAGAAAATTCTACTATTCACCCTGCAGTGAACTCTATATGTTTTATCTGAAAGAAAAAAAAAATCTTTACGAGTTACGTGTAATTATTTGGACAAGAAAACAGTTTACTAGGGGTTAACTTTTAAATATTTGTCTTTTTTTCTGAATGATGAACTGGCATTACTGTTTATCCTTTCTGAAGGAAGCTCATTCAAGATATTAACAGAAAAGTGCTTGGCCTTGAGGGATTTCAAGCGTTTGGGTGTAATCTTAAATCCATTATTCCTTGACATGTTAGAATGATCAATGATAGAATACTTATTAGCGTTAAGATTGTTATAACCTTTTAAAATTTTTAAACTTCAATTAGGTATCCTCTTATCCTGTGCTTCGTTAAAAGCTAAATAGATTGAGTGCTTCCAGTCGTTCCATACACGGCTCATTTCTCAATCTGAGAGGAGGAGCAGGAGGAAGAAGAAGAAGAGGAGGAGGAGGAGGAGGAGGAGGAGGAGGAGGAGGAGGAGGAGGAGGAGGAGGAGGAGGAGGAGGAGGAGGAGGAGGAGGAGGAGGAGGAGGAGGAGGAGGAGGAGGAGGAGGACAGAAGATAGCAAAAGACGAAGGTCAAAAACTGGACTGGAAAAGGGTAAGAAGGGATGAAATAGGGAGAACAAAGGAAGAGAAAAATAACAAAAAATAAAATCCATAAAATCTGTTAATTAGAGACGCGAAAAGATGAATACTTTTCTAAAACCATAAAAAAGCTCATGTGTCGAGTATGATGTAAATCCGTGGAGACAACATAGAGAAAAAAAATATACACTAGAGAAGGTAAAATAATCCTACACTAAATTATGAAAAAATGACAAACGATAATAAAACAATGGTTAACAGAAACTCTAAAGAAAACGAGGTAGGAACCCTGCGTGCTTTGGGGTCCGTGGGGTCTCCAAGCGCACGGGTTCGAATCCTGTCCACGGTCCGGGTGTAGGTTGGGCTTCCTCACTCGGGGCAACGGTTTCCTAGCAGGTGGGCTTTGAGATAGGAGGTGTCCCAAAAAGTATCCCCTTTAGCTCATAAATTCCCTTAAAAAAGCCCACATGGCATAAATAAAAAAAAATAGAAAACAAAACAAGAAAAGAGTGAAAACAAAGAGAGAGAGAGAGAGAGAGAGAGAGAGAGAGAGAGAGAGAGAGAGAGAGAGAGAGAGAGAGAGTGGTAGGTAAGCATGAGTAAAGAGAGAGGGAAAGTGAGAGGCAGTGAGGAAGAGGAGAGAGGAGTGAACACATGGAGGAGTGGTGACGGGAAAGGGAGAGGGAGAGGGAGGGAGGGGGAAAAGTGGAGAGTTTGGATGGGTATCTGGGCGATGAGGGAGTGTGGGGTCTGTGAGGGGAAGAGGAGGAGGGTCCCAGCCACTGGTAAGCATGAGAGGGAGTGGATGGGCGAGCACTCATGTTTTGAAAGCAAACAAGTGGCGAACCAGGTGGTGGATGAATCGATACAAGCAACTGCGCCGATGCTAGCGTTATTCAATCAATGCTCTCTCTCTCTCTCTCTCTCTCTCTCTCTCTCTCTCTCTCTCTCTCTCTCTCTCTCTCTCTCCACCGCATTCACCATCTATCTCACTTTACCTTTTTCAATTTAGCTCCAGCTCCACATCATGGATTAAAACGCGGCCTGCTTTACGGAGCCTCACTAGACGGCCCGTGTCAAGAAGCGAAAACGTAGAGTCGATCCTCCACGTAAATTGCCGGACCACTAATATGATTCTGAACTTTATGTTTTTCCTTTTTTCTCACTCTGGAGTTCCCCGGTTAATTGGCAGGAGTTTCAACATCACCAGTACTTGATTCTTCCACTGCTACGCTCGTCCTTTGTTGACATTCAGAGCGTCGTGGGTGGGAAGTTAGTTGCACGGATACCAGAAAAATAAATGTACATAAAAGGTTAATTTCGTCTTTTCTAGGCTCCTAAACTGTAATTTTAGACACCAGCATGACAAAACAATAGACACTTCAAAATTTAATGGTAATTACGGAAAAATTGGCGGTTTTCGAATCACTGGCTAGTCTTGAATCCTTGCAAGCGATGGGAACTAAACCCAAAGTGATGCGACGCTCCTTTCCCTCCTATTCTAACTTTCTCCTTGACAGTGAAGTTGATCCTTCTACCAAAACTTTTCCAGCCTCTTTTTCTTCTCTCCAGTTTTTCTTTCCTGCCTTTCCTTTTTTTTAAGCTTTGTATTAACGCTGCGTGGGGGCGGAGTGGAGGAGAACCAAGGGTAAAAGCAATGAAGGAGAGGAAAAAAGAAATCATTTTGCTGGAAAGAAAATACAGAATGGAAAAAAGAAAGAGAAAAATGTGTGTGTGTGTGTGTGTGTGTGTGTGTGTGTGTGTGTGTGTGTGTGTGTGAGAGAGAGAGAGAGAGAGAGAGAGAGAGAGAGAGAGAGAGAGAGAGAGAGAGAGAGAGAGAGAGAGAGAGAGAGAGAGAGAGAGAGAGAGAGAGAGAGAGAGAGTAAAGACGATAAAAACGAGGAAAATAGATGAAAGAGGAATTAAGGGATACTGAAAGAAAATCAATGCACTAATTAAATGGGAAAGGTCGATGCGAAGAGTAAAAGAAGAGATAGGAACACGAAAATTATTATTGAGAAAAGATAAAACGGAGTGAGAGAGAGAGAGAGAGAGAGAGAGAGAGAGAGAGAGAGAGAGAGAGAGAGAGAGAAAGAGAGACGCATATATCAAAGTTGTCATCGTTATTGAAGCAGCAAATTTAGTCCGTTTATGAGAAGACAGTCCTTGTCATTATTATCATCCTCATTCTGGTAATCATCATCATCATCATCATCATCATCATCATCGTCATCATCACCATCACCGTCACCCTCCTCGTTATCAAGTCGTCAGATATGTCCACTGAGAAGGGATAATAACCGGCATCCCTTCATGACATCAGCTCGTCAAGGGAAGAACATGACGCGCTGACCGATATATCTGAAGGCACGATAAGCAAGAGTTCAATGAGCTTTGACCTACTTACCTCAACCGAACCCCGCTGTCCACGCGTCCCTGTGCGGCGGCGGTACGATAAGGTATTGCATAGGAAGACGCGGGAATGTTTCGAAAATACACACACGCAAGATGCAGCTGTTGAAAGTAAGAGGCGAGGTACAATCGTGTGTGTGTGTGTGTGTGTGTGTGTGTGTGTGCCTATCACAACAGGCAGTGTAAAAGTTGTCCTGGTAAACAAGGACTCTTGACGGCACCAACTAATCGTAATGACAAAGCCGACCAACAAAGTTATTATGATTAGAAAATTTTGTCTTCTGCAGATGAAAGGTCGGTTAGGTGACGCTGAGAACTTCCTGCTGAGTGATCTTGTCTGTTCCTTCTGCCCTGCAGACTTCAGCTGATATCGCGTCCTCCAATCAAAGTTGTATCTTGAGACGCTGTTTATGATAAATTGGAAAGCAGCTGCCATGATGAAAATGAAGGTTAAGTCAGTATAACGTTAATAAGCAGCTAGGCAAGGAAAAGCTTTTGCTTAAAGGTATGACACACGAGCAAAGACTCTGAAAGCAACACCTTAGAGAGCGTGAGAGCCGCAAGGGTTCCCACTCCAGTGTTGGCAGCAAAATAAATGAGTGAAGGTGTCAAGCCGCGCAGAGTGGATGTTCAAAGTCAAGCAGGAGGAGCGAACGATGGTTCTCTCAGGTGTTCATGAAGAAAAGGATGAAAAGAAAGTCGCGAACAAACATTTCCAGGAAAATGTTCTTGTGAGACCAAGATTTCCCAGAAAATCGCCGTGTAGAAGAGTACGCGGGGAGAGAGTTCCGCACGCTGCTCCCAACGGGAAGATAACCTGCTGACGTGGGCCGAGCACGAGACAGTTCGTGGGTACTCCAGACTCTGCTACTTTCTGGGTAGATTTTTCGTTTCGGCAGTAAGGAATTGCCGCATCGAGGGCGTTCAAGAAAAAGACGTCTTTAACACCGACATTTGGGTCTCGGTGAATTGGCTCCCGCGGGAGGCACAACACGAGGCGGGAAGAAAGTTCAAGTGTGACCGTGAGTCAAGTTCTAATTGCTTGTTGTTCTGTGTTCTCGCTGTTATGTATTGGATTTCCATTTGTATAATCCAGAGATTCATACATTTAGTATACTTAATTCATTTTCTGCAAGGACCGCGAGGCTAGAAGCGGGCGGCGACTCACAAGGACACCAACATAAAACACGAAGAAAGCCGTGACCTCAAAAAGCTTGGGAGATTTGTCGATCGCTGATACCTAGGAGGAAGTGGCCAACAACTCATAAATGCCAAAATAACAATGTTGCGGCAACATCTTCTCCCAGCAAGATCCTGGAAGCTCCGTGCATTTCTTTTTCCTTTCGGTGTCGGATATTATTTGATTCTCACTCCGAGGGTTAATAAATGTGTGGAAGACATGCTGGGGGACGAAAATAGATCTTCATGACCGGACGGAGGCACTATACACCCTCAGGTGCCGAGCACAAGAGCCTTAATATCCTCACCCCCTCACATCCTCCAGCAGGAAGAATAGAAGGTATATATTGTCCTTATATATACTACTTCATTATGGCGGAGTAAAGCAGAGCACAAAACACTTCAAATAAACACAGCTATAAGGAAGACTGCCATTTTCCCCTTCCAGCAACGTAGTGTGGCTCTTCCTTCCCTTCGCCATCAGTCTCTCTAGCAATAAAAGTCTGTGGCACTTGCGCTACAGTTGCATCACCGCCTCACGCCGCAATTGAGCGATGGCCCGCGTGGCGCACTCTCAGAGGCCACTAAATGTTATATCCCGCGGACAGAATGCCTAGGAAAAGACTGAGTTTTTACCTCAGAATTCGGACTGCCAACGCTTGAATACTAATGATTTGTGGGCTTTTAAAATATAATGCGAACAGGCAGTCGGATTTCACTTTTCCCTGCAAGTAATTTATAATTTACTGTGGCCTCCCCAAGCTTCAAGAAATCCTGGGATAAAGCCTTTGTTTTTATGACGAAAGGAAAATATTTTATTCCTCACATTTTCTGCGTTTTCTTTCCCTTGTGCATGATCTATGAGGCAATTTTTTGTGGTTCTATTAATATTTGCTTGATTAATCTAATTTAAAAACGTCTCTCCCATCCTCCTCTCACTCGTGAATTAAACAGCACGCAGCCGCCGGCCAAGAATTACTGTAAAAACGTAATATTACGGACTCAGAAAATAATTATGTAACAAATCTTAATTATTACCTGTGGGTATTTGGACTCAAAAGAGCAGAAGTAATTACATCATGTGACTTCAATTATTACTCCGACTCGGCTCCTTTTCTGCTCCAAAATTATACCCAACTTTTATTTTCAAAGGAATCCTAACAACACATAATTTCAAAGACTAGAATAATACTGTTAACCTGGAAACTTACATCAAATCATGATAAAAGATTATTAAACTACCTGTCCGTTTTGAAAGGAGAGAGGGAGTGAGTGAGTGAGTGAGAATATCGAGAAAGACACGTGAGGAAGAGAAAAAAGAGGAAAGAACATAAAGAAAAAAAAAGACAGGGGAAGCTTGAGACGAGTAAGTACGCGAAATCAAACCGAAGAGAAAGGTAAAAAAAAAAGAGGAGCTTTAAGTAAAAAAAAGAGAAAAAAAGAATACGAATCAATACACAAAAAAAGAAAAATAATGTAATAGAAAACGGGCGAATAGCATAAATTAAAGAGCAAGAGAGAGTGAGGAGATATAGATAAATAAATATATATATATATATATATATATATATATATATATATATATATATATATATATATATATATATATATATATATATATATAGAGAGAGAGAGAGAGAGAGAGAGAGAGAGAGAGAGAGAGAGAGAGAGAGAGAGAGAGAGAGAGAGAGAGAGAGAGAGAGAGAGAGAGAGAGAGAGAGAGAGAGAGAGAGAGAGAGAGAGAGAGAGAGAGAGAGAGAGAGAGAGAGAGAGAGAGAGAGGCAAAGGAAAGACAGAGCAATTATGTCTAAAGGGAATTGAATTTTTAGTGTTGGTCTTCGTTCGACGTCCTGATTGAGGTCTCACACGTTCCATCCGTTTTAACTGGATCCCGGAATCCTGCGCGTTCGTGTCCTGCTGGAGAAGAGGAGAGGAGGTCGAGGAGAGAAGGACGGGGAGGAGAAGAAAGAAAGAAAGGGAAGCAAGGGTGAGGAGGAAACCGAAGGACGCTCTCAATACGCCCTTGTGTCCCAGTAAAAAAAGAAAACACAAAAAGACAAAAAAAAAAAAAAAAAGAACAAGACTACCCAGAGGTACGAAATGAGGGAAAAGAAAAGCGTGCAGGAGGAAGAAGGGAACACTCAACACACATCTAGTGGCAACAAGAATAACATGTTTTTATTTTTCTCGTTTTTTTTTTTATGTATAATGTAAGGATGTGACTGGTGCATTTCTTTAGTCACCCGATTGCCGAAATAAATAAATGAGTAAAGGAGGAAGGATAAAGTGAGAGTGGTGAAAAAGAAACAGAAAAACAACATTCACGTCCTGGAGGGGAAAAACAAATGTGTATGCCTTTTCCAAATGTGATGTGAGGATGTGAGTTTTGTATTTCCTTTAGCCGTCTGATTGCTGGAAAATATAAAAAGCGAACGTGCAAAGAAAAGTAGGAAGAAAAAGAACGTGAAATAGCATAATTGTGTTGGGATTTAAGCTTGTGCTGCTGATTTTTCTTTTATATGATGTGTTGATTTGACTTGAATTTCTGAGGTCAGCTAATTCTTGTAATAAATTGAGGGGAGATAAAGGGAAAGTGGTGGGATAGACATACTCGTGCTGGGAAATGTAAGGCTGTATTTTCTTGGAACATTAATAAAAAGATGTTACTATTTTGCTTTCCAAAGCCAACTGATGTTTCGTACAGAGGTCGACGGGAAAAGTGGCAAACAATTGGTACATGAACAAGCTCAAATCTAAATGTACCAAGAAAACATCTACATATCTTTCTTATAGAAAATAAATGAAAATGTAGCTGTTGTATTCCCTATAGTCAACTGATTGCTTAACTCTTTCAAGTGAGACAAACAATTAACAGCACCATAAATAACGCATGTAATCTTTATAAACATTTTTTTTCTTTTTTTTTATGTTATGGCCTATGGCGCCTGTAGATGTACTTGAAGAGTACGAATAGAAAGCGCTGTTAAGCTTCCACCCATTAGTGGTGCAGGCAGTTTTATTTATAGTGGTACCCATATTAAGGCCCATATCACTACCCAAGCGCATCTTTGGTGTAACCACCTTGAACCTATCATGGTAACATGTAGGTAATTTTAAACCACTCGACAAATGGAAAAGTGTTTAAGGCTGTACGTGGTGGGATTGGAACCTACGCGTGGACGTCTGCTCGATCCCACGCTCACCACCTTATCCACTACGCCACCGCCTCCCTATCTACCAAAAATTAAAGATAATAGAGTTCACAGTTTCTACCCAACTTGAAAGTGATTGAAAGTGATTGTAGAATAAGTAAAGGTGTTTCAAAATAGTTAAAGGGTTAAATGAAATATCAGGTAAATAATGCGCAAGTGAAAAAGAATGAATCTGAAATTCAAACCTTTGTGAGAAAAAAAAAAAAAAAACAACTAGCCAGGAAAAACAAGTTTCTGATGTTGAATAACATGAGGTGAGAATGTGATAGTTGATCTTTTTCTTTTCTTTAGTCACGTGAAGGTTTCAGAAAAAATATTCTGTAGTGATCTAAAACTCAAATGTACACGAACTGAGGGAAAAATATATACATGTCCTTTGGAATTGTGGCCGTTCGATTCATCCATTTTGATTGTTTTAAAAAATGGTCAAATATTCTGTCGCGGCTAAAATACTCTGTTATTTTTTTCTTAAATAACGTGGATTAAAAAAATAGTTTACCTCCTGAGTTGCGTTGAATCACTTGTCTGCTTGAAAAAGGGAATAATAATTAGATAGATAAAAAGGAAATTCACACACCAGGAAAAATATGTCTTTTGGAATAACGAAGCAGGAATATGACATCCATCTGGCTCCAGTATTTCAGTTAGTCACACGCTGAAACACACACACACACACACACACACACACACACACACACACACACACACACACACACACACACACACACACACACACACACACACACACACGCACGCACACACAGACAGACACAGAGAGATATATAATATGCTAAGGAATATTGGATTAGCATTTCACTACATGGACAAAGAAATGATGAAGAAATTGATAAGTACTATAATAAGACCCAGATTGGAATATGCAGGACTTGTGTGGACTCCCCATAAAAAGAAACACATAAGGAAGTTGGAGAGACTACAAAAAAATGCCTACGAGAATGGTTCCAGAATTTGAAGGGATGACATATGAGGAGAGACTAAAGGCTATGGATCTACAAACCCTGGAACAGAAAAGGGAGAGAGGGGATCTGATACAAGTTTATAAATTGATTAACAGAATGGATCAAGTGGATAATGAGAAACTGATCCTGAGAGAAGAATATGACATTAGAAGCACAAGATCGCATAGTAAAAAACTGAGGAAGGAAAGATGTCTGAGAGATGTTAAAAAATATAGTTTCCCGCAAAGATGTGTTGAGACTTGGAACAGTTTGAGTGAGTAAGTGGTGTCAGCAAAAAGTGTGCATAGTTTTAAAGAAAAATTGGATAAGTGTAGATATGGAGACGGGGCCACACGAGCGTAAAGCCCAAGGACTGTAAAACTACAACTAGATAAATACACAGACACACACACACACACACACACACACACACACACACACACACACACACACACACACACTTACACACACCATTCCGGGAGTCACCAAGGCAGCAACAGCACACTTCATGTTAAATCTGCGGCCACACGGGATTCGCACACGAGCTCAGTAATAGTGTGTGCGTGAGGTGAACTTTGGCGATGAAGAAAATTTGCTGACACTCCGGGTATAAATATATTTTCCGCGCCATGTGCTCGCGTATTTATAGCAGTGTGTGTGTGGTGGTACCCGCCTCTTGCATGTCCATTACGGAGAGTAGCGAAAGTACACTGGTCTTTCACAAATGTTGGAAAATGGTGAAGTTTGAAGGGAATGTTGACAGAGAGCGTATAGAGGACAAAGCAAAGGAGGAGAAGGAAGAGGAGGAGGAGGAGGAGGAGGAGGAGGAGGAGGAGGAGGGGGAGGAGGAAGGGTGTTGCTGCTGACGTGTAAAGAAACCATAACGCACAGGTGATGGAAGGTGAGTGAATATTGACCTTTGAATGGAAAACTAAGCTTTACACACACACACACACACACACACACACACACACACACACACACACACACACACACACACACACACACACACACACACACACACACACACACACACACACACACGTAAGCAAATAGAAAACACACGCAAACATACACTGATGCGTTTTTCTTTCTCTCTCTCCTTTTTTTTTGGCACATGTGGAATGTATCGATGTTATACAGTCCATATCGAAAATCAAGCCGTGATATTTGCTCTGTTTACCAAGAGACCAACCCTACGCAATACGTTTTTCCCATAAGAGACATAGGTGACCGAAAATTGTATAGAAGAAAAGGCAGGCTGAGAACTAAAACCTTTACTGACACGCAAAAATCTCGTAACGGAATAAAACATAACGGGTGTGAAAACAGAGCCAGAAAACATTGATCAAATCACGAAAATGTATGAGCTTAAAAAAAATGCTTTATCTAATACCCGGTGTAACAACGTTTATATGTGAATAATACATGACCCATGTATTCATCGATGCTGGATTATACATTGATTCTGGGTTGCTTAATACCCAGCGATGAATCCAGGCATTTTTTTTCATCGACCTAACACAAGAAACTCAACTACAGCTTAGCCTAACCTAACTTTTCCCAACTTAAACTTAACCCAACCAAAACTAACTTACTGATTAAATCCACCCAAACGGAAGGTAACCTGTCCCAACCAAACCTAACTTACTCTAACCTAAATCAACCCAACCAAAATGGAACTAAGTAGTTTAACACAACCTAATCTAACTAATTCAAACTCAACATAATGTAACTTAAAGTAACCAATCTAGCTGAAAGCACTCAAAAGAAAAAAAAGTTAATCATTGTCTTTATGAAGGAAATAGAATAAGCCACGGAAAGCATTTGTAGTCGCACATATATACTCCACCAGGTTAAGAGGAAAAGCCCCAAGGACAGAGCCACATTCATTAAACACCAAACAGACAACGAAAACGCATTACTTCAATCAAAAATTTCAGAACTATCCGTTATCAGCTTCATTTTCGCATTGAGAGCCGATCATTATTACTCTTCATTGGCTCCACTGCAGTCACAATCTGCCCCCACAATTGGAAAGTGACATAACCCGAGTCACCCTTACCCCACCTATACCCCTGGGCCACCCCTGCCCCTCCTTTTCCTCCGCCCCAGTGACCATGCTCTCGATCGTAGTGAAATGCTGCATTCGCTTCACATAAATGCAATAAACAGAGCATTCACGCTCAAAAATACAATAAAGTCGTATACAATGTGACGTGTACGGGCTTTTATTGATTCAGAGAGAGAGAGAGAGAGAGAGAGAGAGAGAGAGAGAGAGAGAGAGAGAGAGAGAGAATTATTATGTTAAAATTTGATAGCACCCACAAGTTCTGGTGAGACAAGGAGCGCAGGTGGCGAGGCTCCTTGGCGCTGGCGGGAGGGCGTCGGGGTGAAATATTTTGCTTGAGTTTCAGTTTCTGTGAGAAGCGAGACGTGCTGGTGATGCTCGCCTTTCCCACGACTCTGTTATCTCGGAGAAGGAGGAGCAGAAGGGGAAGAGCAACGGGATGGAAGAGGAGGAGGAGGAGGAGGAGGAGGAGGAGGACAAGCAAGGACAGTGGTTTGACGAGGCATAAACATGAACCTGAAGTGAGTCTGAGTGTGAACACAAGCAGGCGGACGAGGCTCTTCCTCCTCTTCCCTTCCTCCTCCTCCTCCTCCTCCTCCTCCTCCTCCTTCTTCTTTTCGTTCTTCTCGTTGAGAGCTCCTCATTCTGCTTTTCCTCTTTTCTATTACTACTACTACTATTACAACAATAATAAAAACAACAACAACAACAACTACTACTACTACTACTACTACTACTACTACTATTACTACTACTACTGGTACTACTGGTACTACTACTATTACTACTACTACTACTACTACTACTACTACTACTACTACTACTACTACTACTACTACTACTGCTGCTGCTGCTGCTGCTGCTGCTGCTGCTGCTGCTGTTAGTACTATTTCTATTACTACCACTACTACTAGTATTACTACTACTACTATTACTACTAATGCTGCTACTACTACTACTACTTAACTACTACTACTACTACTACTACTACTACTACTACTACTACTACTACTTTTTTTTTTTTTTTTTTTTACATTACAAGGGCACTGGCCAAGGGCAAACACAGTGTTGGAAAAAAAAAAAATCCCGCTGGTTGCCAGGCCCTGTTAAAAGAAAAGTAGAAAGAGAAAAACAAAAAATCTAAAAGGAGGGTCCAGTTAACGTAAGAGGTGTCTTGACACTCCTCTTTTGAAAGAGTTTAAGTCATAGGCAGGTGGAAATACAGACACAGGTAGAGAGTTCCAGAGTTTACCAGTGTAGGGAATGAAGGAGTGAAGATACTGGTTAACTCTTGCATTAGGAAGATGGACAGAATAGGGATGAGAAGAAGTAGAGAGTCTTGTGCAGCGAGGCCGCAGGAGGGGGAAGGCATGCAGTTAGCAAGTTCAGAAGAGCAGACAGCATGAAAACAGCGGTAGAAGACAGATAAAGATGCAACATTGCGGCGGTGACTTAAAGAATCAAGACAGTCAGTTAGAGGAGAAGAGTTGATAAGACGAAAAGCTTTAGATTCCACCTTGTTTAGTAAAGCTGTGTGTGGATCCCCCAGACATGAGAGCCATACTCCATACACGGGCGGATAAGGCCCTTGTACAGAGCAAGCAGCTGGGAGGGAGAAAAATGGACGAAGACGCCATAGGACACCTAACTTCTTGGAAGCTGATTTAGCAAGAGTAGAGATGTGAAATTTCCAGTTTAGATTTTTAGTGAAGGATAGACCGAGTGTGTTTAATGTAGAGGAGAGGGAAGTTGAGTGTTATTGAAGAAGAGAGGATAGTTGTCTGGAAGGTTATGTCGAGTAGATAGTTGTAGAAATTGAGTTTTTGAGGCATTGAACAAAACCAGGTTTTCTCTGCCCCAATCAGAAACAAGTGAAAGATCAGAAGTTAGGCGTCCTATAGCATCTCGCCTTGAGTCATTTAATTGTTGTTGGGTTGGGCGTCTGTTGAACGCTGTTGAATAATGCAGGGTGGTATCATCAGCATAGGAGTGGATAGGGCATTGAGTCAGATTTAGGAGATCATTGATGAATAATAGAAAGAGAGTGGGTGATAGGACAGAACCCTGTGGAACACCACTGTTGATAGTTTTAGGGAAGAACAGTGACCGTCTACTACAGCAGCAATAGAACGATCGGAAAGGAAACTGGAGATGAAGGTACAGAGAGAAGGATAGAATCCGTAGGAGGGTAGTTTAGAAATTAAAGATTTGTGCCAGACTCTATCGAAGGCTTTCGATATGTCAAGGCCGACAGCAAAGGTTTCACCGAAGTCCCTAAAAG
>NC_059278.1:8978949-9011449 GCF_017591435.1 Portunus trituberculatus | reverse complement strand
TTGTTGTAACAAAAATTTTGAAATTATCGCAATTTTGATATATATATATATATATATATATATATATATATATATATATATATATATATATATATATATATATATATATATATATATATATATTATGGTATCTCAGTCCAAGAGATTTTAGAATTATGTCAGCATGTCCTTTTTACAAAACTTAATTATATACAAACGTATATGTATATTTCTTACCTTTATTGTTAATTTACACTTTTTATACTAGATGTCTGAAAATAGCACGTCTCTATGCCGACAAGTTGGATGGCAATAAAAAAAGGTCTTTGGCGCTACACTCGCTATGCTAACCATCATATCATACCATCTATCGACTGATATGCCTCAAAAGAATAAATACGTGAAATGAAAAAAAAAAATAAATAAATAAAAAAAAAAGAAGAATATCAAAGGAAAAACTTACATGAAACTATTCAATTCAGTAGAAATTATAGTTATAAATTCTTTCTTACCTTATTTTATACGCAAAAGTCTATCAATGAACGTCTCTCTCTCTCTCTCTCTCTCTCTCTCTCTCTCTCTCTCTCTCTCTCCTCTAGCTCTATCCAAAACCCTTGAAAAATAATAATAAACCTTTCAACAATAAATTACTGAATCCATTGCTGAAATTATTTACATACTCTGCTTAATGGCCTGTAAAGGTGTGCTGATAACTTCACAGTCACGCATAGGTGTTAAATGACGCACTCCACAGGTACTACAACAACATGCAGCACTGGTTAATACAGCACAGTACAGAACAGCACTCAGTAAATTAAACCTACATTTAGTGCAGGTAAATCCATACGGTACTAAGAGATACTTAGATTCAGTATGTAACACGATTTTTTGTGTTTGACAAGCAAGTGTTATTTTACAGCTCTTTTCATTGCAAATAATAAAAAATATCCATCGTTTCTTTCAAACCTTGCTTTTGTGGCTTTTAGAATGATTTTCCGCCACATAATAGCTGAATTGAACTATTTTTACAATATTTAAATAGAAAATCAAGAAATAGTGATAAATATTCCTTGTAAAGCTTCTGTAACTAATTTTCAGGATTAAAAATTAAGAGTTTTTCTTGATTTGTGAGGATACAACAAATCACTTTCACGTATGAGTCTCCACATATAATCTCCCATCATGTTCTCACTGAAGGATCCCTGATGTTTCTGTTCACAGATCATGATATCTTGGCGGTAACGCTCTTCTTGTTCCTCTGAATATTCTTCCATATTCTCCTTCAAAATGTCGAGGAGAGCATTTAGGAAGTTAACTTTCAAGGCCGCAAGAGACAAGTAACCGATATAACATGTGCGTACTGAAGGTTAAGCAGCAAGAGATGAGAAAGTAAATAAATAAATGAATAAGTAAATAGCTGAATCAGATAAAATGAAAGCATTACCAATATTACTATTGCTATTATTTTCATAATTTTCATGTCACTATTTCATGGTGTTAATTAATTAATTTATTTATTTATCTATTTTATTTTATTTATCTATTTATTTAATTAATTAATTAATTTATTTATTTATTATTTATTTATTTATTTTTTTTTTATTGTGTGTGTGTGTGTGTGTGTGTGTGTGTGTGTGTGTGTGTGTGTGTGTGTGTGTGTGTGTGTGTGTGTGTGTGTGTGTGTGTGTTTTGTGTTGTGTGTGGGAAAAGCTATTTTTCAATAAAAAAGTCAATTGTTATCCTACTCTGTGCAACCCAGCGCTCCGGTAAACCCCCTGTAGGGTTGAACAATGATTCGGCCAGGAGCACTTTCTGGTTTCCATCGCATATAAAATTTACGATTTCAGCTTCAAAAAATACCTACAAGTTCGTAACTTCTGACGGCACATCTTTCTAATTTAATGGCATTTTTTTCGTCAGACCCACAGTTTTGCCATATTTAGCATTTTTCTGTCTCAATGGATGGATCGACGGGAGTCAGTGATGGATGGATATGTGGATTGGGTGGTGGTAGAGTGGGAAATTGGATGTGGTTGAATTAGCAGGTGAGGGGCTTAATAAACATATATGCGGATCCACATGCTGCCTGAACTGTTTTCACTCAAGAAAACATACAGGAAATGCCGGATATTGAGTATAATTTTGGAGCAGAAGAAAAGAAGCTGATAGATATTTCCATATTTAGGATGATGATATTTCATCTTGTTTTAATGAGAATTTCATCGATATAAGTATTGTGTCACCAAGTTCTTCTAATAAGAGATACTTAAACTAAAAATTTTCTCATTGTGTATCAGTCCCCCCAAATTAATTTTTCATAATAACTAAAAGGCGAAGATTATAAGAAGCACACAAATAATTTCAAGATCTTAGAATTGACGGAAATTTGAGCTGGAGAGCTTGTATTGATGTCTATACCAGTTTAAAAAACAACAACTGTGGAATGATAGAGTATATAAGATCAGATAAAACCCTAACACCAAGACATTAAGCAGCATTTATCGCACCCATGCTTTCCTCATCTCACATATTATGTACCTCTTGAGCTCTCCGGACCAGCGCGTGGCAACCATTACTTAGATAGAAGTTATCAAATAATTTTTTCTCCGTAAATTTGAATCTGTTTTGAAATAAGTTGGTCAAAAGGTATGTTAAAATTTTTATTCCTTGACATATACTTCTTATAATTATAGAATTTAATTTATTTATTTTATTCATTTATCTAATTGTTTATTTTTCCTTAGATATATGTTACGTGTATTGCGTGTTATGTTGGTAATCGCTATATCAATTTGTCAAATTCTTAGAATGTACTTATACTTATGTTCATGGCTAATCGTTAAGTTTGTGTTACTGTATGTACATATGTATGTCCGTATGTGCAAAATTATGGACATTCTATTGACCTCTGGTCGTGCTACTTGAACATGTTGCTGAAAAAAAAAGAGTATTATATATGTGTTATAAACGAGATGCCTTATTAAAAAAAAAGTAATACACACACACACACACACACACACACACACACACACACACACACACACACACACACACACACACACACACACACACACACACACACACACACACACACACACACACACACACACACACACACACACACACACACACACACACACACACACACACACACATGAGGGTTAAGGTGTACCTGAATGATCTTTTATTGAAATGCTTGTTGTTCTATTGTCTAGAAAGTTGTTGAGTAAATTTATGTATGTAATTCCAAATTGGTTGTTAGGTCGCTTGATATTGCTTCCATGAGAGTGGCTACTGCTGTGATTGTTGACAAAAGCTTCCAGAGTTTGTGGTTTATGATCCTTTTTTTGCTGTGTTCATACAATATTGGATTTTGTTAATTGTATTGTTAGTTACAGCTTGAATTGGCGTATTTTCGTTGTTAGAGAAGATAAAATATTTTTTGGGGTTTTGTTAAGAATCTGGATTATTGTTTAATTCATTTTTGTGTTTCCTGGCTTTTCTTGTTAGTTTTAGATTATATTATAAATTTTGTTCAATTTCATCGTTATTATCTATTCTAGACTATGTTTCATGGATTTCCTGTTTCAGTTTCTCAAAATTATATTTGTTATTGTGTACAATGTTCTTGTTACGGCTATTTGAGTATCCTTTTAAGTGAAACGTATTTTTGTTGTGTCTATCCAGCGTTTCTGTTGTTTTCCGTGAATTTTTTTTTTTTGGCCCAATATTGTGGCCTTTTTTATTGTATTATTTGTCACTACATTTTGTTTTGTTATGGTTCTTGTTAGCGCTATGTATTTTTCCCATCCACAGTTGCACAGGTCTAACTTTCTTTTAATAATAGTTGGGTGTATTTATATGTTGGTGTCGTTTATATTTCATTACGGCGTTCCTCCAATTTAGTAAGTTTTGAATTTAGTGTTGTTGGTGAAGGCCCGTGTACTGATCTTGATAATTGGAATATGGTCGGAAGGGATTTATCGGATCAGATTTTATTTCTGTTACGGTAGGTTTTGTAATTGCTAATATAGTATTGAAATTAGGCCCCTGATGATTTATTTGTAAGTTGGTGCTTTCTGTGTGTTCAGCCTGTACAAGTCTGGGAGAGGTAGGTATGGTCTGCCAGGAAGACGGTCGAAAGCAGTTTTATTAATTGAGTCCATGTTTGTTGTGGATGTTGTCTGTAACATGTCTGTGTATCAAAGTGAGAAATTGCTGAACAGTTACGTTTATGTTATAACTAATGTGATATTAAACTTTTACTGGTTCTTCATCTGTGTTGGATTCTCGTGGCTCAGTGAATAAAGTGATGCATTCTGAAATAAGTGTGAGGGAAGCATGGGTTCGAACCTCACTCAGAACTTTTCATCTATTATTAAAGAGAATGACTTGTGGTTTATATTACAGGTATGTATTAATAAGTGAGAATCTGTTTTTTTTTCTTCAGGAATGAGCACTGTGCTTTATAATTGTTAATTTTATCCGTGTTGGAGACGGGCGGGAGATCCAAGAACATGAATAAGTGAATGCGTAAGATAATGTGTTTTGCAAAATACATGTATATGAATAAATAAATAGAATAAAATAAAATGACAATATAAATGTCTAGCAATGTATTTCAGTCTTCAGTGATGACATAATGCGTCAAGACAACTGTTCCTCGTTTTCTTTCTGTCTGTATGGAGCGTGAGTGGTAATGTTACTAAACCGAATTAGCAAGAATTAAAAGCAAGTCAGCTGAAGGGGCCGCCTTTCCTCATTAATATCCTCTCTTCATAACTCGGCGCCTTAATATTAACGCCATTTTTTGAGCATTTAGTAACTCTACTATATTTCATTTATCTCCTCACTTTACTGTTCATTAAAAAAATTCCCTGCATCTTATTTCCTCTCTCTCTCTCTCTCTCTCTCTCTCTCTCTCTCTCTCTCTCTCTCTCTCTCTCTCTCTCTCTCTCTCTCTCTCTCTCTCTCTCTCTCTCTCTCTCTCTCTCTCTCTCTCTCTCTCTCTCTCTCTCTCTCTCTCTCTCTCTCTCTCTCTCTCTCTCTCTCTCTCTCAAGTCTGTTTTTATTCACTCTTTCACATCCACTCCCTGCTTCATTATCTTTTTTTCCCCACACTCACTCGCTCCACCTCTTTCCTGTCACTTCACTCTCTCTGCTTCATCTTCCCCCCTCCCACCTTCTTTCCTGCACCCTATGCTGCTCCTTCCCCTTCCATGTCTGAAAAGTTCTAAGACGAAAGGGACACGAAGAAAAAAGTACAAGATCTGTTGGCGATTATATTACGGAGAGGATCTAAACTGTCTTAACACATATATTTTTTTTTTATGTTGGGGTCTCTCTCTCTCTCTCTCTCTCTCTCTCTCTCTCTCTCTCTCTCTCTCTCTCTCTCTCTCTCTCTCTCTCTCTCTCTCTCTCTCTCTCTCTCTCTCTCTCTCTCTCTCTCTCTCTCTCTCTCTCTCTCTCTCTCTCTCTCTCTCAATCGAGTGAGGGCAACAGGTAGGTAATTCTTAGGTTATGATTACCTTAACTTTGCCTCTGAAGCTTTCCAAACAGGTGCTTTCGGCAGGTAAGTTCAGCAGTTGTATATTAATAATCACATCTACTTTAAACATTTCCCCAAGGAACATCAGTATAAATTTAACATGTAACTTGAATAGTTATACTCTCAAGTGACCCCTTTGTTCCTTTAACCTTTCCATTACGGTACGCAATATTTCATTGCATTTAAGTATTATATATATATATATATATATATATATATATATATATATATATATATATATATATATATATATATATATATATATATATATATATATATATATATATATATATATATATATATATATATATATATATATATATACTTATTTTTAACCATGCATTTAAAAGAAAAAGAATTTTTGGAGAATAGATTTTTCTACTTTGTAACCAATATAATGTTTAACAGTGGCTACATAATATAAGCAAACATGAAAGAGAGAGAGAAAAAAAAAGAAAAAGAAAAGTAGTTTGAATTGTCTGAGGTTAAGAATTTGACTATGCTACAAGTCTTCTTCACGCTCATAACCCTTATGTCCACCTAAGAAAGACGATATTAACCTCATTGGCCCCCAGTGTGTGTGTGTGTGTGTGTGTGTGTGTGTGTGTGTGTGTGTGTGTGTGTGTGTGTGTGTGTGTGTGTGTGTGTGTATTCACTGTTTGATCTGCTGCAGTCTCTGACGAGACAGCCAGACGTTACCCTACGGAGCGAGCTCAGAGCTCATTATTTCCGATCTTGGGATAGGTCTGAGACCAGGCACACACCACACACCGGGACAACAAGGTCACAACTCCTCGATTTACATCCCGTACCTACTCACTGCTAGGTGAACAGGGGCTACACGTGAAAGGAGACACACCCAAATATCTCCACCCGGCCGGGGAATCGAACCCCGGTCACCTGGCTTGTGTGTGTGTGTGTGTGTGTGTGTGTGTGTGTGTGTGTGTGTCCATGTAAGCACCAATATTCTTACAGTGCTATGAAAGTTATAACCATCTATGATGGCTAATGTCTTTATGATAATAACATCTAAAACTTAAAACTTCAAGCTTCATAAAATCACCATCACCAATAAGGAAAGCGTAAGTGGAGATACATCCGCCATGGATGAATAAGTAGGCATGATAGTTAACGTCTTCATTACGATCAATAGCAGCATGTTTAAGTGCAAGCACTCGTGATATCATCAGACCGAAATGAAAATGATTTTTTATATTAAGGATTCCAAGAAAGATTTATATTCATTGTTCTCTTCAAAATATGATCATTCTTTCATTTTGTATCATATATTTTGAGTTTCTTTTCTTCGAACATTTTTTTTCTAAATTCTAAATGTTTGGATTTTCAGTATGTTTTCGAAATGAATGTGTATTGTGAAAGCGTTTCTTGCTTCGATATATGAAATGAACATTTTTCTTTTATTCCTGGAACAATGTTGGAGGAGCACTTTTCACATTTTTGTCTAGGCTTTCGTTTACTTTTCTCTTGCTTTACTATTTTTTCAAAACTTTTATTTTATTGTTATTTTTCTAATCGAGATACTGCAATTCTGAAAGGGCGTTTAGAGGAAGCATGTTGAGCTCGGGTGTTGAGCGGAAGTGTTGAGCGGGGGTGTTGAGCGGGGTGATGAGCGATGTGTTGAGAGGGCGTGTTGAGCGGAGGTGTTGAGCGGGTGATGAGCGGATGTGTTGAGAGGGCGTGTTGAGCGGGGATGTTAAGTATGTGTGTTGAGCAGGCGTGTTGAGGGGGGCGTTTTGAGGGGGAGTGTTGAGCGGAGATGTTAATGAGGCGTGTTGAGCAGGGATGTTAAGGGGCCATGTTGAGGGGGCAGTGTTGAGGGGGAGCGCGTTGAGGAAGCGTGTTGAGGGAGCGTGTTGAGGGAGAGTGTTTATGGGGACCATGTTGAGGGGGGCGCGTTGAGGGAGCGTGTTGAGGGGACGTGTTGAAGGGAGCGTGTTGAGGGAGCGTGTTGAGGGGACGTGTTAAGGTGGGGCGTGTTAAGGGAGCGTGTTGATGAGGACCATGTTGATGGGGGGCATGTTGAAGGAGCGTGTTGAGGGGGCCTGTTGAGGGGGCCGTGTTGAGGAAGTGTGTTGATTGACACGATGTTGATAGGGAGGTGTTGAGGGAGGGCGTGTTGATGGGGCGTGTTGAGGGGGCGCGTTGATGGGGGCGTGTTGAGGGATGTGTTGAGGAGGCGTGTTGGGGGCATGCTGAGGGGAGCGTTTGAGGAGGCGTGTTGAGGGGGCGTGTTGTGGGGGCCAAGTTGAGGGGGCGTGTTGAGGGGACGTGTTGAGGGGGAGTGCTGAGGGTACCATGTTGAGGGAGCGTATTGAGTGGGCCAAGCTGAGGGGGCGTGTTGAGGGGGCGTGTTGAGGGGACATGTTGAGGAGGCGTGTTGAAGGGGCATGCTGAGGGGGCTATATTGAGGGGTTGTGTTTAGGGCACGTGTTGAAGGGGCAAGTTGAGTGTGTGTGTTGAGGGGACGTGATGAAGGGGCGTGCTGAGGGGGTGTGTTGAGGGGACGTGTTGAAGGGGCCTGCTGAGGGAGTGTGTTGAGGGGGCGAGTGGATGGGAGGAGGGGCCTCCCTTTCTGGAGCTGGATTCAGGAGCTCATATCAGGTTTTCCTCGTGTGTAGAATATTATTAGGATATGTGTGTGTGTGTGTGTGTGTGTGTGTGTGTGTGTGTGTGTGTGTGTGTGTGTGTGTGTGTGTGTGTGTGTGTGTGTGTGTGTGTGTGTGTGTGTGTGTGTGTGTGTGTGTGTGTGTGTGTGTGTGACCTCTGACTTGTATCCACATATTAGGTGGAAACCAAGACGCATGTAGTAAAATATATATGTATGTATGTAAGTATGCGTGTACGGAAAAGACTAATGAAAGAAAAATAAAAGACCAGTATACTACGTCCCTTGTGCTTGGTTAAGTGTCCCAAAAATAAAATCCTGGTTTTGTATACGATCAAAATGCTATGCACTGCCCTCTATCTGCCCGTGTATCTTTCCCTGCTCAGTCTTTTTGTGTGTCTGCAGGCAGTCGTCATGGAGAGAGGGAAGGGAAGTTTTATCTTGAAGAATGAAGTGGGTGAGAATACTATAGAAAAATGTGGTGTGGAGTGGAAGAATGTCGCTGGTAAGGATGAAGAGGTAAGAGGGAAACGGCTGTGAGTGTAAAGTGATGGAGCATGGCTAGAGTGGAAGCAGTGTGAAGCAAAGACGTCATTGTGAACTTCCTATAGAGAAATGCAATATGTGTAGGAGCCACGTGGATGAGAGCAGTACTGGAGCATGGCATGGAAGGACTAAAGGAGGATGGCAGGAACAGAAGCAGCGAGGGAGATGACGTTGCCAGATAAGAGTCCCGTGTATAAGAATAACATGGAAAACTCAACTTCTGGGGTCGCTAGTGCTCGGGCAAAATTCTCTTAACGAGGACAAGAATCGTAGAAACTCCAGAAGAAGCTTTTTCTCCCCTTCTTTTTTATTTATTTTTTCAAGGACACCTCAATGCCTTTCAAATGAGCACCGATTACATGTCCTTTTCTTCCAGTCTACTTAAACTTCCCTGAAAAAAAAGATAGTTTTCTTTTTTTCATTCAAAGGACATATTCGAAATCCTTTAATGGTAAGCAAAAGGGAATATGTTTCCTTTGATGTTTTCTTTTTCCTATTTTTATTTTCTTCGTCTCTGCCGTCCTTCCTCGTGCGAGTCTGTCTTTTCTTTGTTCTCCAGCCTTTGTCATGTTCGACTCTCCTTGTCTTTCTTCGTTTTTCCTTCATTCGTTTCACATTCTCTCTCTCTCTCTCTCTCTCTCTCTCTCTCTCTCTCTCTCTCTCTCTCTCTTGTTCTATTTTCATTTCACGGTTATCTATTCCGCTGACCTCTTTCTCAAGCCCCACACAAAGCAAACGAGGATAAAAAGGAACGCAACAATTTACAACTCATCCTTCATCCGAAAATCAAAACAAGTCAGCCTCACCACCTACATTTCGCTGCCAACGCCTGCCAAGTTTAATCTCCCTTCGTATTCTTACCGTCAGCGGGGAAGAAATACCTCCCGCTTCCTTTCGACCTTGCCAGACCGCAGGAGGGCGCCAGGAGAATAGCAGAGAGAGAGAGAGAGAGAGAGAGAGAGAGAGAGAGAGAGAGAGAGAGAGAGAGAGAGAGAGAGAGAGAGAGAGTGTGTGTGTGTGTGTGTGTGTGTGTGTGTGTGTGTGTGTGTGTGTGTGTGTGTGCGTGCATACAGATCCGTGACGGGAAGCATTCTTGCGACAACGCACAAAATCCTTCGATATATCTTGCTCCTCTCTTTAGCGGACATTTCCAGGGAAAAAGCTATACATGGATCAGAGCTTGGCACGGACAGGACTCTCTAAGCTTTTTTATTTATATTTTATTGGTTATTATTATTATTATTATTATTATTATTATTATTATTATCATTATTATTATTGTTATTATCGTCATTATTATTTTTCGAGTTAATAATTGCTAGAAGTGATAATCTCTCTCTCTCTCTCTCTCTCTCTCTCTCTCTCTCTCTCTCTCTCTCTCTCTCTCTCTCTCTCTCTCTCTCTCGCCGAGTGTCTCAAGATTTACACACTTAACTTTCTATGCACTTTCATCTTCCTTTGTCCTGCTTGCCTCTCTTTGTCTATCCCCTCTTTTGCTTAATTTCTGTCATACCTTTTTCCTTCTCCTCTTGTATCCTGATATTTATTCACCTCTTCTCCTTCTCCTTCACCACCATCACCACTATCACAAAATTCTCCTTTTCCTTGTTTCTTCCATTCTTTCGTTCTTCTCTTCCTGCCTCTTCTTTTCCCTAATGCCCAAATCCCTACTTGCAGGTTTCCCGTTCTAAATTCAGGCACGCTCAGACAAAAACATAAACGCAAACACACACACAGACGCAGAATTCAAGCCTGTAGTTACATGAAAATCTTATAAGGCCGTTTAGCATTTCTTTTGAGCCGCGTATGCATAGGAGACGAACGTGTGGCGAATGCATGATGGAAAGAGAGAGAGAGAGAGAGAGAGAGAGAGAGAGAGAGAGAGAGAGAGAGAGAGAGAGAGAGAGAGAGAGAGAGAGAGAGAGAGAGAGAGAGAGAGAGAGAGAGAGAGAGAGAGAGAGAGAGAGAGAGAGAGAGAGAGAGAGAGAGAGAGAGAGAGAGAGAGAGAGAGAGAGAGAGAGAGGGGGGAGGGAGGAGAGTGGGTAGAGGGAGAAGCCTGGAGCTAAATCTTACTAAGCCTTGAAATATTGCCAAATATCTGAGAGGCGAGTGGTCGTAGTTTTGCAAGCCCACGACCAGGGATGAGGTGGTGGTACTGCTGCGTGAATACCACTACAAAGTGAGGTCGTCTACCACACCTACCACTAGCATCACCACTATTACTACTACTACTACTACTACTACTACTACTACTACTACTACTACTACTACTACTACTACTACTACTTCTACCATATCCAATATGATTACGAAGTTAAAAAGTAAAGGAAAATATTTGTGGAGTGTCCTTATATGATGCTTATCCATCTGTATGTACGTATCATCTCTATTTGTATCTAATAACGCAAAGCTCCCTAGTGATTCAGCACTAACCACGTTACTATTCAGTGTTCTCCAGTCATTTGTCACTCATTTGAGAAACAAGCTGTCATCACTTTTCAACACCACTAACACCACAACCGAGTCAGGAACACCTCAGCAAACAAGCCATCCACCATAGGCAAAGTCCACTTCACCACCTCCACATCCATCTCTACAGCCACCTCCAGCAAGACAAGGTGAATCAGGAGCTGTGTCACTAAAGTTTGTCAGAGAAATAAACGTCACATAAGCGTCACGGAAACCCGAGCCTTCACTCCCTTCCGGTTTTGTTTTCCGGTAATTTCACGTGTCATTAATCTGCTTCCTTCCATTACCGTTGACGGAAATTTTATGGTATACGAATGACTCCCTCTCTCGTTGTTCCCGGATTAAGTGTGCTGCCAATTACGTCAAGCCAGTTAGTTTATCTGAACGGCAAAAAAAAGTGGGGTGATTTATCTAAGTTATGCTGAAATGCGACGTCCTAGTTGGTTTTAGTTACTTTAATTTCGGTAGACTTTAAAGCCACCTAATGTGAAGATATTCAAGAGTACAAAACTATCAAATTTATAGCTTTTGTGAATTCTGGTAAGTCATTCATAGTAAATTTCTTCTGAAATTGAATTTACACTTGACTGCAAAACAGCGCTCGAGTTAAAAGCTCAATTGAAAAAAATACAGGCAGCCTGAAGTTAAATTAAAGAGCAAAATATTCAGTCACCTGAAAATTACTCTGAATTCCAAAAAGCCAGTCAGTTTAAAGTGCTGAGTAAAGTGTTCGCTTGTGTTCCTTCCTCGTGCTGAGCGCCTCATTGGGTTCAGTAAGTTATCTTCTCAGCCTCAGTACACAATAGCCTCTCGAGAAGCAGCTCCTCCAATTCGCCAAAAATAAAAGAGGGAATAAAAGAAAACACGAGAGAAATTACTAAAGTGGAAACGACTTGCGGTGTAAACACGGTGGCAATAAACAGACAAAAATACGGGACTAATTTCGAGGATAACGCTGCCATTGCTGCTGCTACTGCTACAAACAACAACAAGAACAAGAATAACAACAACAAAAAGGAACAACAGACACCACCGTTACCATTACCAGAAACAACAACACCAGCGAAAACAATAACAAAATGCACTGTTTCCACGGTAACAAAGACAGCAGTGTGGAAAGATAAGTTTATATGAATAATACTACATTTTTTCCTTGGGTGAGGACCACAAGTCTCTGCAGCATCACCTGTGGCGAGGAAGACATACCTGGGTGAATCTATGAGGTTTATGAGGCTACGGACCCAAAGAATCTAACTTACTTCCTGCCCGCCACATACCTACGGCAATAAAAAGAGAGGAAGAGGAGGTGTAGGCATGTACCGCGCTACCTTTCCAGTCCCACGTGTTTACACTACAAAGGAAAACATTGTATCGCGGCGAGCAAGCGTCCATCAAGGTGCGAGGCCACGAACAAGAGTGCTCAGCTACCGATGGAACGAAAGAGGCGGCGGTGGTGCTGAAACGAAGGCTGGTTCACCTCTCTCATATTCATGCAAGGGTCTGTTGACTTTAGCTGATGTGCCATCGTTGCCAGATCTATCACTTCTACTACGGCTGCTACTGCTATTACTGCTGCTACTGCTATTACTACTACTACTACTACTACTACTACTACTACTACTACAACTACACCTACTACTACTACTGCTATTATTACTACTAATAGTACTACTACTTCTATCAATGCTACTGCTGCTATGACTACCACCAATATTACTATTAATATTGATACAACAACATCAATACCAAAGCAAAAACAACAGCAACAACAATTACTACAGCTGCTGGTGCTGCTGCTGCTACCACTACCACTACCACTACCACTGCTGCTGCTGCTGCTGCTACCACTACCACCACTACCACTACTGCTGCTGCACTGCTGCTGCTGCTGCTGCTGCTGCACTGCACCACCACCACTGCTGCTGCTGCACTGCCACTACTGCTGCTGCTGCTGCTGCTGCTACTACTACTACACTACTACTACTACTACTACTACTGCTACTGCTGCTGCTGCTGCCACTACTACTACTACTACTACTACTACTACTACTACTACTACTACTACTACTACTATTACTACTCCGAGTGGAGAGAAGTTGGTGGGGTGCCACAAGGCTTAGTTTTAGTGCCATTATTATTTCTAATAAATATCAACGACTTGGATAGTGGAATTAATTGTGATATCAGTAAATTTGCGGACGACACAAAGATAGGTAGATTATAGGTCCGATTCGGATGCCAAGGCTTTGCAGGCTGACTTGGATAGGATGAAAGAATGGACAGATAGATGGCTAATGCAGTTCACTATTAACAAGTGCAGGGTGCTGAGCGTGGGTAGAGATAATCCAAGCAATAGGTACACGATAGATAACGTGGCAGTAGGAAGTTCCAAGTATGAGAAAGATCTAGGAGTCATAGTTAGCTCTGATCTCGGTACAAGGAAGCAATGTATTGAGGCCAGAAATAAGGCGAATAGAGTATTAGGTTTCATCTTTAGAAGTGTTAAAAGCTGGAGTCCCGAAGTAATACTAAAATTATACTTGGCGCTGGTCAGGCCACATCTTGACTATGCGGTACAATTCTGGTCCCTACATTACAGGAAGGACATAGCTCTATTGGAGTCAGTGCAAAGGAGGATGACTAAAAGATACAGGGAATGAGAGATATACCCTATGAAAAGAGACTTAGTCTGCATTCCTTAGAGAGACGTAGGTTAAGAGGAGACTTGATATAAGTATTTAAGTGGTATAAGGGTTTTAACAAAGGGGATATGAATGTAGTTCTTAGGATCAGTAGCAGGGACAAAACCAGAAATAATGGGTTTAAGCTTGAAAAATTCAGGCTTAGGAAGGAAATGGGAAGAAACTGGTTTTCAAACAGAGTGGTTGAGTGGAACGGTCTCAGTGGGCATGTAGTCAGGGCTGAGTCAATAGGGAGCTTTAAAAGAAGGTTAGATAAATTCATGGATGGGGAAGATGATGGAATTAGGTAGATTAAGCACACTGGGACTGCCTTGTATAGGCCTGGCGGCTTCTTGCAGCTTCCCTCCTTTCTTGTTCTTATGTTCTTATGTACTACTACTACTACTACTACTACTACTACTACTACTACTATTATTTCTACTGATATTACACCTGCTGCTGCTACTATTACTACTACTACTACTACTACTACTACTACTACTACTACTACTACTACTACTATTACTACTATTTGTACCTCTATTACACCTGCTACTACTACTACTACTACTACTACTACTACTACTACTACTACTACTACTACTACTACTACTACTACTACTACTACTACTACTACTACTACTACTACTACTACAACTAATAGTAGTAGTAGTCGATGAATTTAGTATCACAAGGCTACCCTAGTCAATCTACCGAATTTCTACTCATCTATTTTTTTTCTCTCTCTCTCCCCTCGGCAATGGCACTCTCAGGAAATCTTTAATGCGTTTATTGATAGCACTAATAGTATTGCTATATCACCCTCCCTCTCCTTCACCTTTCTTCCATTTGCCAGATCATTTTTTTTCTTTCCAATGTTTGTTTTTACTTTTATATTTTCATCTTTTGTTCCCTCTTCTACACTACCTTTTCGACTGTATTTTTTCCTTGTTTGTGTTTGATTTCCAGTTACACCTTTCTCTCTCTCTCTCTCTCTCTCTCTCTCTCTCTCTCTCTCTCTCTCTCTCTCTCTCTCTCTCTCTCTCTCTCTCTCTCTCTCTCTCTTCGCTGGTATTCACTCCTCTCTTGCAACAAATACCATGCACATTTTACCGTGTTTTTCCTTCCTTACTTCCAGTTTCTCGTGCGCATACCTTTTAATACCTCTTTACATCACTCTACATTATGTCCCTCGTCTCCCGCTTATTACGCCGCGAGTTTCCTCCTCCTTGCTCCTTAGTGTTTCTTGAAGAGACGCAAAGACCCGCACTGAGTCATCTCGCGTGGGGACTGAATGATAAAGAGCACCTCGTCTCTGTCTCCGTCTATTTGTCCGAGTGTCTGTGTGTGTCTGTTTCTTCTCCCTCCCAACGTCGCCAGTCTCTCTGTTAACATTATTACTATTCCATTCTAATATGTAATAAAAATGTCTACTTTCTTAAGGAGTAATTTTCTTCCGTTTTCATCCTCGTGTCGATGCTCTTTTCTATTAATTATATATAAGTGAGGTCCCTGAGACACACACGCGTTCATTAAAAGTGAATAAGCTATTAAGGAACCTAATTCCGTTTCCCTGCCTCTTACCCACCTACAACTTTCCCTCATAAAAGGACAAAAAGACAAAAAAATTGTAATGTGTTGACTAGGTTAGACCGTTCCACCTGAAAAATACATCCCTGTAAACCATTAAACCATTACCATACCGAGAGTTTTATCCAACCTTTTAAGCCTTCATCCATCTCCACACATCCGTTACTCCCAATAAAACACCCTTTTTCTCCCCTCGAGCCATCCCTTCCCTGCGAGATCTGTTTACTGGCTCATTTTTTCTCCCCCTTCTCGTCCCGCTCAGCTCCAGGCACTCTTCATTTCGTGTTTACATCTCAAATCCCCGGGAGCGACCATCTAGTGTCTGGGACTGAAGGGGGCAGGGGGGATGCTGGTCACAAGAGGAGGAAGTGGAGGAAGAAAGAGACGTAGGAGAGGAGGATGAGAAGTAGAAGACGAGGACGATGACAGCAATGGTCACAAAATGGAGGGGGGGCCAGGATGAGAGGAACAATGGGAATGAAAGAAGAAAGAAAGGAAGAACGAATGAATATAAAGAACACAACAAAAAAAGGAAAAAGAAAACTCGGAGAAACAGCTGTTATAAATACTGGTAGAAGACGAGAAGGATAAAGGAAAGAAGGTAAAGGAAGAGAAATAAGAAATAAGAGATGGAGAAGGAGGAGGAGGAGGACCAGGAGAAAGAGGAACAGCAGGAACCAGGTGAAAAGAAGAATGGAGAGGAGGAGGAGGAGGAGGAGGAGGAGGAGGAGGAGGAGGAAGAAGAGGGGAAGAGGAGGAGGAGGAAGAGGGGAGGGGAGGTAGGTGGAGCAAAGAGCGACAACGAGTACATAATGGAAGAGAAGAAACAAGAGATGTAAGAAGAAAGGAGACTAAGTGAAGAAAGAAGAGAAAGAGAATAAAGAGAAGGAAAGTGAAAGAAAACGACAAAAAAAAACAAATAAAAATTAAAGGTGAATTCGAAGAAGAAACAAGAGATGGAAGACTACAGAAAAATAATAGGACAAACAAGAGGAGTCCTAGGGAAAAAGCAGTCACGAAAAAAAGGTGTAGGATGAGGTGGTTGTAGTGGTAGTAGTAGTAGTAGTAGTAGTAGTAGTAATAGTAGTAGTAGTAGTGGTGGTGGTGGTGATCGTGGTGGTAGTGGTGGTGGTATGTGTGAGTATTACATGCTACACACCCAGACCAACATCATCACTCTCCCCTCGTCAGGTGGCCCAGATGATGGAGTCAGGCCCCCTTCTTGACACTAACCTCGCCTCACACGCCATCAAACCACACAAGACTCTGACGTCTAATCTACCACCCATAGTGTAATTTTTTCCCCCTCACACACACATACTTATTTTTCTTACCTCTTACTACCCAATCCTTCATCCGCTTACCTTGAGACTTTTCTTTTTCTTCCAGGAGTGACATCGAAAAAAAAAAAAAAAAACGGAAAGTTCTTGGTGAGTGTTATTCCCCCGGGCACGTATTTCTTGGGTAGAGTTGATGTTCCTATGCTTTGTTTTGTTAGTGAAGGCAAGACTACAGTGACAGGGGAGGCTTGGCTGGCTGCTGCTAAATGTAAGGAAGGAGGAGGAGGAAGGAGGAAAGAGGGAGGAAGGAGAAGCAAGAGGAGGGGAAGGAGGAGAAGAAGAGGAGAGAAAGAAAACGAAGAGGGAGGAAGAGGAGGAGGAGGAGGAAAAATAAATGAAGAGGAGTGAAGAAGAGGAAGAAAAGGAGTAGGAAAAAAACGAAGAAGAGGAGGAGGAGGAGGAGGAGGAGGAGGAGGAGGAGGAGGAGGAGGAGGAGGAGGAGGAGGAGGAGGAATACGAAGAAAGTCTAAACAGCAAGAGACCCTAAGTTCCATACTTGGCTGTTTAGTTAACTATTCTACTCTAACAATTAGTGAGAGAAGTAAAGGATAGGACAAGAGAAGGCTCCTCCCCACAGTCCCTCCATCACTCCAGTCAAAGCTTGCTGCAAAAAAGGAGGAGGAAGAGGAGGAAGAAATGAAGAGGAGTGAAGAAGAGGAAGAAAGAGAGTTGGAGAAAAACGAAGAAGAGGAGGAGGAGGAGGAGGAGGAGGAGGAGGAGGAGGAGGAGGAGGAGGAGGAGGAGGAGGCAGATGAAGAAACAAAAAGTGAACAGAAGGAAGAAAAGGAGTTGGAGAAAAACGAAGAAGAAGAGTGCTAAGAAAGACGAAAATAGGAGAGAGGGACGAAGAGGAAGAGAGGGAAAAAGACAAAGAAGAGAAAAGACGAAGAGAGAGAAGGAGAAAGAAGAGAAGCGGAGTAGGAGGAGGAGGAAAAGGAGGGGGACGAGGGAGGTCTACACAAGGAATAGCGATATGACGAGGAAAAGAGAGAAGTGGTCGGTCGGGTTATAAAATGAGGAAGCATCTCCTCTTCTTCCTCTCCCTCTTAGTCTTCCTCCTCTTCCTCCTTCTCCTCCTTTGCATAAGTATTATAATGGCTTTAGTGCCACTACAGGGAAGGCTACGTAGAAACAAATGGCGGGCCTTGGAAATGGGAAGTGAGAGAGGGAGAGTGTAGAAGGAGAGAGGAAGGAAACCAGAACAAGTTAAAATATATTCCTTATACAAAGAAATTTAGAAAAAAAGCTTCCTTAGTTACTCATCCAACTCCACATTGATGAAAGGGAAAAAAAAAGAGGAAAAAAAACACACTCATTGGAGAGAGAGAGAGAGAGAGAGAGAGAGAGAGAGAGAGAGAGAGAGAGAGAGAGAGAGAGAGAGAGAGAGAGAGAGAGAGAGAGAGAGAGAGAGAGAGAGAGAGAGAGAGAGAGAGAGAGAGAGAGAGAGAGAGACAGACAGACAGACAGACAGACAGACAGACAGACAGACAGACAGACAGACAGACAGACAGACAGACAGACAGACAGACAGAGAGAGAGAGAGAGAGAGAGAGAGAGAGAGAGAGAGAGAGAGAGAGAGAGAGAGAGAGAGAGTGTGGGGGATGGAGAGGAGGGACTAACAGCAGGGCAAATTACCGCGAGCGCTCGGCCACTATATTCGATTTGAGCAGCAAAAGCGGTTCATTAGGCCGAAGAATGTGGTTGGTTGCTGGTGTGGAGGTGAAGGGAGAGAGGCGGGCCGGAAGGAGGGTGAGGGAGGAAAGATGAGGTAAAATAGAACCTGAATCTGAAAAAGAGAGGGAAAGAGGTGAGAGAGAAGTCAAGGGAAGTGATAACAGCAGGGAATAAGAGAGGAAGAGGGAGTGGAAGAGTGAGAAGGAGAGAGAAAGAGAGGAGATATCTGCGTGTTGGTAAAGTGGAGAGGATCATGGGAGATGAGTGCCGGAGGAAGCAGAACGTGAAGTTAGATGAAGTTAGGAATGAGAAAGGGAATTGGGGAGAGAGAGAGAGAGAGAGAGAGAGAGAGAGAGAGAGAGAGAGAGAGAGAGAGAGAGAGAGATGGAGGAAGCAGAGCGAGAAAGGTAAGGAGATGACAGCATGATTCGTGATAGAATAACACACACACACACACACACACACACACACACACACACACACACACACACACACACACACACACACACACACACACATACAGATCAATGAGTATCAGTTAAGATAATTTACTTAATACCTGAGCAAATAGAGAGAAGAGAGAGAGAGAGAGAGAGAGAGAGAGAGAGAGAGAGAGAGAGAGAGAGAGAGAGAGAGAGAGAGAGAGAGAGAGAGAACATATCAACCAGTAAGTCAGTCAGAAAGTAGCAAAAACAAACACGGACTTAGACACAAGCGTACAGACAACCAGACAGAGACAAACAGACACACGGACAGAGATAAATACAAGAGCAGCAGCAGTAAAAGCCCCAGTCACTTTAACTGTTGGGAAGGTCGTTCAGTGTCACGGATCAATAGTGATTAAAGAACCAAATTAATTGTTTCTCTCCACACTACAAAACTTTGGTCCATTTGTTGCCGGGCGGTGGCAGACTCACGAGAACTTCAATGATAAAAGTGACGGTGAAGAATTTATCGCGGATTTTAGGTGGCAGTCGAGTCATGGTCATTGTTAGCATTACCGTTATCGTTACTCTTCGTTAGCATCTTTATTCCTTTTTTTTTATACATGATTTATTTTCATCCGAGTCGCATCTGTGAGCGGAGCAGATCACTATCACTATTATTATTATTATTATTATTATTATTATTATTATTATTATTACTTTTTACCATCATCTTTATTATTTTTTTTCAATACTCTTTATCATCTTTGTTTTTTTTCAGTTTTTATGAGATACTTTCATCTTCTTTTACACCAGTGACTGAAATATATATCATTATCATCATTCTTAATTATCATCTTTATTTTTTTCGTTTTATTTTTCACACGAGGTATTTTTCATCCATTTCACTTTAATGGGTGGAATACATTCTTGTTTTCACGATCATTACTGTTGTCACTTTAACACTTTTTAACAGGCGTGTATCTACTGCTTTATTTGTTTTTACGTCTATTAGTCAAGTCTTCCATTATAATTGCCACTATCTTTCCGTTCTCTTATTTTTTAGGCTTATTTTTCGTATATTTGTACACTATATGCAGTAATACAGTATGTCTATTCTTCTTCTTCTTATTATTATTATTATTATTATTACTATTATTATAATCACTACTGTTGTTGTTGTTTTTGTTAGTATTATCATTATTACCATCACTTTTTTTCTTCATTATGATCTTTAAACACTTTTACCATTCAATTTTTAAGGATGACTTTTACCGTTCTCGCACCTGTTAGCAGATTACATCATCATCACCATCATCATCATCATTCTTGCAATATATATATATATATATATATATATATATATATATATATATATATATATATATATATATATATATATATATATATATATATATATATATATATATATATATATATATATATATATATATATATATATATATATATATATATATATATATATATATATATATATATATATATATATATATATATATATATATATATATATATATATATATATATATATATATATATATTATTTTTATTTATTTATTTTTTTCAAAAGCTTCTTTTCACCATATATAATAAACTTCCGTATTTTTTTGCTACCCTTCACCTCCCTGCCAATTAGCCCTTTGAGTGCCAGTGGAAACGTGATACTCGGTAACCTGAGTAACTCTACATAGTTTTAGCGAGGCGAAACAAACCACAGCCACTAATACGCTTGAGTTACTGGACACTCATACTGTCAGCAGAAGCTTAGGCATTAGGAACCAGACTTGCATCACACCATTTAATTCATCGTACTCACTATTAGACACTTTCTTTTTTGTATTTAACCCATTCACTGTTGAAGACTATTTCATTTCATTTAATCCATTCAAAGCACCATATCATTTTTTTTTAATGTAGGATGGAAAGCCGGCCAAGGGTAACCAAAAAAAAAAAAAAATGCTCACTTAATAACCAGTCCCCTTGCTTGTCAATAGAGTCAGCTGAAAGAAAAGGACAAATGTCTTGAAACCTCCCTCTTAAAAGAAGTCAAGTCGTTGGAAGATGGAAATACAGAAGCAGGCAGGGAGTTCCAGAATTTACCAGAGAATGGTATAAATGAGAGAGTACTGGTTAACTCTTGCATTAGCGAGTTGGAAAGAATAGGAGGAAGAAGAAAGCCTTGTGCAGCGAGGCAATTCATTACTACAGTTTAATTTCACCTATTCACTCGATAGACCATCAAATTTAAGCAGTCACTATTACAAACTTTCATATTTACCCAATTCGCCTCTATAGACCATTTTATTTAATACATTCACAGTTTAGATCTCTTTATAAATTCCATTAACTAAACGGACATTTCACTAAGCCTTTTCACTGGTACAAAACATTTCCAGAACTTTGCATACTTGATTCTGGATCAAAACAGAGGAAATGAATATCAATATGAACCTGGTGAGTCCTGGTGATGTATATATATTTTCCTTAGTCTCATGTATATTAAATGGAAAAATTTTCTCACGGCATCCACACAACAGCAAGTATCGTGGTGCTGGAAAGGCTACGATGAAAAAATTCCATTGATGCAAAGTGGATGAGTGGAGGGAAAAGAAGAATCATGAGAGGCACTTCCATTTACTACACCTGAGTGAAGTCTAAATTACAGGTGAGAATGTCATTGATTCCGAAAACGTTAAAAAAAGGTAGGAGGAAAAAAAGCACATGCATTTCAAATTACTTCCTTTTGTTTGATGCATGGAAATGTCTTCTTTTATTTAATTCTTTTCTTTGTTCCAGTGTCTGTATTCAATCACTCACACGATTAGGTTAGGAATCTCTCTCTCTCTCTCTCTCTCTCTCTGATGGTCTTTTATCTCCGGATCTCAGTCAGGATGGGATTTCACTCCACTAATAGTCTGGAAAAGGTCGTGCAGGTGACGTGTCCATACCATCACTTCCCTGTGGCCTCCTTCAGCGCCTTCCTCAGCGTTAAGGAGCCCTGGTGTGGAAAAGCAAGGGCTGGAAGAGCCTATTTCAACCCTATATACCCCCCTCTGTTCCTCCTTATCTTCCCCTCCGCCTGTAAACTCCACTTCCTTCCTCCCTCTCCTCCCTCCCATCCTCCTACCTCGTTTCGTTCTAGATTCCTTCCAACTGTGTCTCCCGCAAGCCCTCTGTTCCAAACACTCCTCCTTTTGTTCCTTGTGCGGCCAATTTTGTCCCCACGATGGTTTATCTCGTCTTCCCTCTACCTCCTCCTTGCTGCTCGCCTCGTCCTATTGTGCTCCTCTCATCTTCCTTCCTGTCTTTACCAATTCTTTTGTTTTACTTTTTTTTTTCTTACAGCACACGCACCTCACCTCCTATAGTTCTTTCTCGCTCTACCTTTTCCCTTTCTATTCTCCTCCTCCTGCTCTTCCTCCTTGCTCTCCTTTTCCTTCTCTCCTCTTCCTCCTCCTTCCCCTCCTCTGCCTCCTCCTCCACCTCCAGCTCCTGAAGAAATAAAGGTTCGCGTGTATGCTATTGTTTGCGGTCTGGTGGCGAGGAAAAGAATGTGTTTGTGTCGCTTGGTGAGTAAATTCTTCCTTATTTTTTTTTCCTTCCCCTTCGGTTGTGTTCCTGTTGACTCCTGATTTTCATGCGTGAACGGGAAACTGAGGAAAAAATAAACAATGTGCCTTGAGTGCCTGATGAACCACACCTGTTATTTTGGTTCCAATTTCTAACCAGGTGGATGCTGGGAAAAAATAAATAGTGAAAGTTCATATAAAGTTTTCGCTTCACATATTTATATATGAAATTAGTCGTCGTCAATGTTCACTGCATTAACTATATATTTCCAGTGTAATTTTGTAAGAAAATTGTTAGAGAAAAAATGGCGGATAATATGTATATTAATCAAATCACGAATAACAGCAAGTTCTGAAATTACTCATGACGTACAGAACGAGAGAGAGAGAGAGAGAGAGAGAGAGAGAGAGAGAGAGAGAGAGAGAGAGAGAGAGAGAGAGAGAGAGAGAGAGAGAGAGAGAGAGAGAGAGAGAGAGAGAGAGAGAGAGAGAGAGAGAGAGAGAGAGAGAGAGAGAGAGAGAGACTGTCTGTCCACAAACCTGATAGTGGACTTGCTAATATGCTGTCAGTCGCTCGGGTCCGGCCGCCGCGTCTCCCCTCCACAAGCAATTGGACAGAAAATGAACCACTTGTGGACGACGTGAAATGGGGATTAATGAATATTTTCCCTGCTTTGTGGCGCTGCTTTCACTACCGAACATTACGCTGAGTACTTTCATCAATTCCCGACTAATTTTGTACACATGTCGCCATTATCTCGAAGCGTGGCAAAGCAATACACCCAGACACCCATCAACTCACCCATGCGCACACGCACACACACACTAGGAGAGAGTAAGTAGCTGCCGTTCCCGCTGAGTTCAGAGGTCGTAACTTAGCAGCCTTTCTCCTTCGGTACCTGTACTTTCTACCTTGCCGTGAAAGATCAACCTAAGTATTTCCATCCCAGCCTAGGAAACGAATCCTGGAACTATCAGTGGGGAAGTAAAGATCCCCACCATTACGCTAGCAGGAGATATATTCGTGTGTGTGTGTGTGTGTGTGTGTGTATGTGTGTGTGTGTGTGTGTGTGTGTGTGTGTGTGTGTGTGTGTGTGTGTGTGTGTGTGTGTGTGTGTGTGTGTGTGTGTGTGTGTGTGTGTGTGTGTGTGTGTGTGTGTGTGTGTGTGTGTGTGTGTGTGTGTGTGTGTGTGTGTGTGTGTGTGTGTGTGTGTGTGTGTGTGTGTGTGTGTGTGTGTTTTAATCATCAATTTAAGCATTTCTCCTTGATTTACAGTCTTCATTTATCATTACCGTTCGTTAGTCTAATAGTGCAGGATTTACTCTCGTATCATATTAGATCTTTTACCTTAATTAAACGTATTAGGTAATATTCGTGGAAAATGATGAAAGAAACCATAAAAAAAAAAATAGTCACACTTTAAAATACATGCAAACTACACGGACATACACAGACTCATGTATACTTTTGCCTACAATACACGCTCACCTTCAGCCATTACACAGGTGCGAGGCTTTCCTGTGAGAGGTGACCGCTGAGGTATTGGCTCACCTGTCTTCCTGTCCACGCAAGGTCAAGTCGAGAGAGAGAGAGAGAGAGAGAGAGTAAAAAAAAAATAGGATAAACAATGGAAAGCTCACGAAATACTGGGAACATGTGTAGCGTGAGTTCTAGAGAGACACGAGTTGCAATTATAAGAATCACAGACAAAAACATCGACAACCACCACGAAGGATTGAGAGAAAAAAAAAAAATAGACAGTGATATCAAAGGAAATATCTTTTACATTTACGAAAAAAAAGGAAAAAAATCAGCACGAAGACATGAATTGACGCAAGTAAAAGAAAAAAAAAAAAAAATCTTCAATGACATAACTTCGCCTTCTTCTCTATGATCTTGTCGGAGTGGAATCCCTAAAGAAATGCAATGCGTCACGGCACTGGGAAAGAATGTGGCGACTGAGGGAATAACTGGAGAGGCTGAAGCTTGAAATAGTGAGTGGTCGGCCGGAACGATAGTGTGAGGGTGACGCATATTAGTGAGTCTGTCGGTCTGGCCAACTTTAGCGAAGCCACGCGAATTGCCTAATTTGTCGGGACCAGCAGTAGAGGAGGAGGAGGAGGAGGAGGAGGAGGAGGAGGAGGAAGGGAGGAGGAGGAGAGGGGGACGAGAATGGAGAGAAATGAAAGTGTAGTGTAACGCATGGAAGGAGAGGAGAAAGAGAGACAGAAAACAGGTCAGTAGGTAAGCAAGGATGTGTTGGTAATCCTTATTCACCTTGAGAAGTAAGTTAGGGCAGACGTGTATAACTAGCGATCAGTCCACTAATTAACAGGTAGTTGCGACAGGAATCTATAGTGAAATGTCTAATGCAGGAAATGATGGAGTCAACAGCTGGTGATGCAAATTGGAATCAGAAATGCATAGCGTGTTCCCGAATGCGATTACCTTCCCCTTATAGACGCCAAAGAAATATTACCTGGCGTTTATTCGGAAAGGTAACAGATGGTGCACCTTATTTCTAGCGCACATTTACCTATCGCTTCCTTTCCTCGCCTTCTCTCTTTCTTTTCTCTCCCTATTCCCTTCCATCTCGCCACACATAGCCCATTGTTCCTGCTCCTGACATTTTCCTTCATTTCCTTTTCCTGTTCCTTGTTCTTGCCTTCCTCCTCCCCCTTTCTTGAATTCTTTTCTTGTCTACCTCCTTTTTATTTGTCGTCTTCCTTGTTTCTGCTCTTTTCCTTTGCTTTTTCCTCTGTTTATTTCTTGTCCTTCCTCAATTCCTTCCTCTCTTTTTGTTTCCGCATTCCTTGTCTTTCCTCCCCTCCCATTTCTTTCCTTTCGTCTCTTATT
Source organism: Portunus trituberculatus (assembly GCF_017591435.1). NCBI lineage: Eukaryota > Metazoa > Arthropoda > Malacostraca > Decapoda > Portunidae > Portunus > Portunus trituberculatus. The sequence continues at coordinate 8,986,124 of NC_059278.1, read as the reverse complement.
TCTTGCCGTTCATGTCTTCCTTCCCCTCTCTGCCTTATTCTTCCCATTCCTTATATTCACCCTTTCCTTCCCCTCTTGTACCTCTCATCGTCCTTTTCCATCACCATTCCTCTCCCCGCCAACATCTCCTGGATACCCTCCCGCCATGACATCTTTCCCACAAGCCACTTCCATCACACCAGATTCCTTTAGCAACTGCACGGAATCAGGTCTTTTCTTTCTTTTCAAACACTCCCTCATCCTCCCACTCCTTGAATCCTACCCTTACGCTCCTAACTCCCATACGGTCCGCTACCAAAGCTGATACATCATGCAAAGGAAAGGGCGAGACCAAATAACATCAATAAGGGCAAAGTTGCTACAGCAGGATTCGGGAGAAGGCGGCGAAGAGGGTGGGGGCTGATAAAATGAGTGTGCGTCCAGGAATGAGCACTCCATCTTAAGGGGAAAAAAGCAGTGGAGGCGCCGCAATAGATTAACGTCTTCCAGTCCTACTCTCTGCCATATAGTTCGGGAAGCTAAGGTCTGGCGTGCGGTGCGGCGAAGCAAGCGTGTTGTCGGGTAATTTTTTTTCAGCCACGCGATGAAGAGTAATTGAATGAGTCGTGTGTTACATATTTCCCATGGCAATTAGCTCTATATTTCGTGCCGGCGAGAGTTTGCTAATGGACTGTACTATATACACGCATACATAGTACTACGTGTTTTTTTTTACATATATACATTCTTTAATAATAGCATCGTGCAGCTTCAAGCACTGATGATGAAATTATATCTAAATTAGTTTAGAAATACATAATACATGTGGCAATAAAAAAGTAATTATATTTATAGTTATCTATTGATATTTTCCTTTCAGAACCCATGTTCATTATGAAAAATAAATACAATACGTGGAATTACTGAATATTTACCGAATCAATAATCAGCGGCAGCACTTATTAAGGTTGTAAACTTTTAAAGCAGGAGATGAAAGCGAGTAATATTCCGTCATTAACATAATTTAGAAGAGCGAGTAGTAAAGATATGATTTTAATTCCTTTCCAAGTGAAGCCAAACTTAGAACAAAATGAATAAAGACTTTTTAAGACTTTACTCATTCAAATCCCTTGAAAAAGAATCCCATTTCAATTAAATGCAGGTGAGTTTAGTCTACGCTTGGTATGCATGTATGTATTTATGTATGTATGTATATAGATACGGAAGCGTGCATGAATGGATGTATGTATGCATGTATGTACAAAAAATATTTCAGGGAAGGGCAAATGAATTTTCCTTCTTCATTCGTCTATATGTAATGTGTATACATGTATGTATGTAATATGTAAGCGATGTTTGTATGTATTTATGAGTAAAATGAAGCCATGGTAGTGTGAAGGGAGAGTCTCAGGAAAAGCTCAGGGAGGGAGGGGGCACGAGGCGGGAGAGACCCATGCGCCATGCAAGTTCAGGTTTTAGCCGAGTCTAATTTTCCCATTAAGCGAGACGCAACTCTATCCCGCGCGAGATAATGGGGCCGAGGACACACTCACCACCGCAACGCGTCTGCTAAATAGTGGGATAAACGCCACTGGATTCCTCTATCACCTGCCACCCATAAATTTCCCACGTGTTTCCTATTTTTCTCTGAGCCTCACCAGGAATTAGTATCTTACAATCATGCCTAATCTTTACCTGAATTTTCCAAAGCAAAGTAGGAATAAAGATTAAAAACACACATGCGACACTCTTCGTAGTAAAGGCTAACACACCTGTCTCTCTGAAATGACTCCACGGTAGCTCATTACAGGAGTGCAACGACGTAAATACCACCCAGAAAAGAAATCTCCATACATAATGTACTTTTCATTCAACCTCTGTGTACACGCATTAAAAGTAGCTCAGAGTGAATGCATACAAAACTATGGGGGGGGACACGGATGGGAGAGAGGAGAGAGCAATACGCTGGAGAGTGGTGGAGGGTGATGCAGAAACAATCCCACAGCACTACAAGCATTCCTTCTCCCATTAGCCTTTCGAGTACACAAGGACGCATCATGCACTCAAGAGTCTGCGTGCGCTCTTCGACATGCGTGTGTGCGAGTGCGTGCGAGGGCGGTAAGATGGAGGGGGGAGGCGGATGGAGGTAGGAGAGCGCCCGGCCGGCCAGTCTCGGTCGACCCTTCGGAGTGGAAGGATCACGTACGGTTCTCTCGCTCTTTAACCCAGTGTCGAGGCTCCCTGTGCCTCCTGAGCCTCCTGTGAACTGTGCAGTGCTTATCTCTCGCCGCGTACGTGTCGCCTTGCCAATCAGTTCCTTCCCGGGTTTTAATTAAAAGAAATAAGAACCATAATCACTCGTCGGGTTCAATCAACACAATTTTTTATTAACATTTATTCCATTTTCTTTTTGAGCTCACGACATTAATTACAAAAAGTGGAACTATATAAACAGTGAAACAAATATATATGTATATATATGACAGAAATTTAATTAATACATAACTAAACTCAAATAAAAGAGCCTTATCTTATTTATCAATTTTTTTTTTCAGATTTGTAGTAACTTTAAAAAGATCAAAAGGCCTTTATTTTTTTGGCAAAAGGTGTTGTGGTGTGGTGGTGGAAATAAAGTAGTGTAATCAAGTCTCACCTGCAAGACACCTCACCACATTATTGCTTCCTGGTAAGTCTCCTCAATATAGTCAGCTCTCTCTCTCTCTCTCTCTCTCTCTCTCTCTCTCTCTCTCTCTTTCTCTCTCTAGAGCGCTCAATTTCTGCTGTTCTCTCTCTCTCTCTCTCTCTCTCTCTCTCTCTCTCTCTCTCTCTCTCTCTCTCTCTCTCTCTCTCTCCCTCCCTGACAAAGCAGCAAGTAATTTTACGATGGAGTATATTTTACCCAGGGAGGGGATGGGAGGGTCGGCGAGGCGGTGAAGGGCGGAATACTCAACACTGTTTTCTGATCGCTGCGTTGTACATCTTCCTCCATCATGGCAGCTACCTTCCCCCCTCCCATAAAATGAAAACTAATAAAAGAAATTAAAAGAAAAAAATGTCTTCCAAGCTACCGTCAGGAAAGTATTGAATTTTTGTCTTTTTTCCTTTCCGAAACAATTTTCGCCCTTGTAATTATGGCGTTAAATGAGTTTATAAACACTTAAGCAAAAATGGCTTGTATTATTCATACTTCTTCCCTGATATTAAGGAAGAGGAAAGCGTCATCAAATTTACAAGAAATCTCTTGTGCCATGAGGGGAGTGTTAAACCAACGACACGGAGTAAAAAGTAACACTGGAAAGATGAAGTATTAATTGGCTCCTTGATACCTTGACTTATTACCTCGTACTCAACGTTACAATTATTTCATCTCGTGTCTTTGCTTGACTGCCTTGCGAGGATGCCGAGCGCTAATTGGCGAGCGTGTAATCCTAAGTCGAGGATTGGTTGGCTGGCGCGTGTGGCTGAGGCAGGGCTGGGCTAGCAAGGCGGCGGGGAGGCTGGAAGGGTAGCTCTTGGCTCACGATACACAACTCATTCCAAGAAGAAACTTATGTACAAACTTATGTGGTAAAAAGGATACGCCACTTGTTATGGCAATTATTAAAAAAAACTTATGGGGAATTGTTCCTTGCAGACTGTGAATGCAATGAAAAAGTAAACTTATTTCGAGCTACTAATGCACAATGAATAATTAAGATTGAACACGGGCGTGGGATGAACTAACAATCCTACAGTTACAGGTCTTCCAAAAATGGTATACTGATAAAGGCTTAACACTGATATGAAGCTAATATAACTATAACTATAAAAAAGAGTACATTTGTTTCCAATATATTTCCAATTTATCGTTGTAATTGTTATAATGATCATATATATTCAATTTATCTAATCAGACTAATTATGTAAATTATAGAGCAAAAATTCGTAACTTTTTATCCATAATGACTAATCAGTTTAGGATGTAATCACACAAAATTGTCATCCTTGTTAACAATCCTCAAATTTAGTGATAACACTTTAATGGTTTCCAACTGAACAGATTTCCGGGAAGCAAAATGAAAAACGGAAAGAAATATCTCCCTCAAATGGCGAGCAATTTCAGGGACAAGGAGCCACGTATCTTTCTTTAATGATGAAATTTCGGGAAGCAGTTAGAATATTGATGAAATACTCTCTCTCTCTCTCTCTCTCTCTCTCTCTCTCTCGAACCCAGTGCTATACTTCTTTTTAAATATTGAAACACCAAGTAACGCCTGCTACGTTGCTTATGGATACAAAGCCTCGGCAACACACGCCTCACATATCTGGGGGAGCGAGAGTCTTGACATTAATAGTACATAACTTGCCATTTCTGAGCATAGAGTTAATCAAGAAATACTCGCTTATTGATAACTGCTATTACTTAAACTGCATGAGTTCTCTCTCTCTGTGTGTGTGTGTGTGTGTGTGTGTGTGTGTGTGTGTGTGTGTGTGTGTGTGCGTATATGTATGTATGTATGCATGTATGTGTGTGTGTGTGTGTGTGTGCGTATATGTATGTATGCATGTGTGTGTGTGTGTGTGTGTGTGTGTGTGTGTGTGTGTGTTGTTTCCGTTACGCTTCAGTAATAATACAGTTGCTCAAATTTACAGAACATAAATGGAATAGAATGGAACTGTTCTGTGGGATGAGTGGTGGTGAAGGGAACGCCAGAATACAAGGAAAAGAAACATTAATTAGCCAGGAACTCACATCGTTGAGAAGAAGAAATGAATATGTGCAAAAAGTATAACTGTGGAAGTAACATTAGTGCTCATCATGACACGATATCAGGAAGAACAAGTGTAACAATAACAATATAACATAACCAACATTAAATAAAAACAAACATTTGTGCTCGCTATCATGAACACGATATAAAAAGGAACTGTATGTAACGATATAACAACGCCAACATTAACAACAACAAGGACCCTCAAAAAAGAATGAAAAAAAAAAACACGTAATAACAATGCAATCATTCATGCAACTCACCACTTGAAAAAAAAAAATGTCAAAACAAGTCCACATCCGCCACACATCACGTCCTCACCTTTCAGACTCCCAATCCTTCCATTCCCAGCTTCCCACACACCGCCCACTTGTGACTCTAGAGGCGCACACCACATCCACTTCTTAAGGCTGTGATTCACGTGTGTCGCATAGCAGTACTGTGTTCTATCACCCATGTTACACCAAGGCAGTGACACACAAGACCAATGGACGTTGTAATGGTGGGAGGCGAGGCGTGAACGGTTTACAATTATGAACGACACAAGTAATTAGAGAAACACGCTAATGATGATGTTGCTGATGATGATGTAAATAGTAAAGCGTTGGGTAATGTTTCATCTCCTATTTTTACTCCTTACAACTTTCATATTGTGTGTGTGTTTGTGTGTGTGTGTGTGTGTGTGTGTGTGTGTGTGTGTGTGTGTGTGTGTGTGTGTGTGTGTGTGTGTGTGTGTGTGAAAGAAACAAAGGCAAGATGAAATACGAGTATATGTGTTGAAATGGAGTAACTGGCGTGGAGGATGCAAAGGAGAAAGGAGAGACAAGCATAATGCAGGTACAGGGGGACAGGTGAGGTATGCACAGAGGGGGGGTCGTTGGTGGGTCACAAGATATGCTAGTAATTAATTAGTCATCAAATATAATGATAAAATCGATATTCATTAAAATAATTACTCCCTCGTGGTGAACAAATTAAGATAGGTGTAGAGACATAAACAACAAGCCAATAACCATTCATTTCAGTACCGCCATGCAACACACACACACAAAAAAAAAAAAAAAAAAAATGAAAGTAATACAAAATACAGTAATGATACACTACTCTCCCTCCTGAACACTTCCAGATATAAACCCTCTACCATAAATATTCCAAGACCCAATTTCATATACATTCAGACCCATAAATAACTTGTTCATGGATGAACGGTGGCCCAAACAACAGCTGCAGCAGAGAACATTACGCTTAATCACTACACTAACGGCAATGTCTTAAGTTTAAAAAGAGAAAAACGAAAAAAAAAAAACTCCTTAATGGCCTGCTATTCGTCTTGAAGTAAGTACTGTGTTCATTTCTTCCTCACTCCATTAACCTCCACAACTCTTCCTGTGCTCTCTCCGCTAAGGACATTAAAACCGTGATTCTGCCTCTTCTTTGCCTTGTTGCTCTAATCCATGTTGGAGCTTTGAAATACTGGCCAATCTTTACTCTTGCAGACCCAACTAGAAAGTGACTCCAATGAGCATGAACTCAAGGAGAAATAAAACTTTCAAAGGGTGACTGATGTGCCTCGGAATATTACTTCTTGGTGACTCTCATGGAGCTGACTGAGTGAGTGGTGATTGGCGTGCAGCGGAATATAAGCTCAGGGGGAATTGAGGTAGTGAAGTTTTGAGCGGTGACTGATGTGCTAGGTGTGTTACTTGTTGGTGACTGTTCAGTATTGATTTAGCGATTATTGACAGTCACGGCACCTTATGGGTCCAAGTATGTGTGATCTTGGTGACAAATATGCTGGATAAAATATTTTTGTGTCAGATTATTTAAAAATTAAGTGAGTTTTCATATTTTCTTTACAATGCTGATTTTCCAATGCGCTTTGAACCTCGTGTTGCTAAGGAAACCATTGAAGAATAACAAATCAATCCTAAGTTATAATACAACAGAGTTGGTGGTGCAGTATTGACTGGTGTGTGAGTAATATCGACTTTCTCTTTTATGCATTCACAAGTTATAACGCATCACGTGTTTGGCGAGTGATATTACAACCCCGGCTTGTTTGTCTGGTGATCAGCGGTGATGTATAGCTTGGTGGAACTTGTCAAAACTTGTGGATGAGGATAATTAGCCTAATGTTCCTGCGTTTCTATGTATATCCGTCTCTCTCTCTCTCTCTCTCTCTCTCTCTCTCTCTCTCTCTCTCTCTCTCTCTCTCTCTCTCTCTCTCTCTCTCTCTCTCTCTCTCTCTCTAAACAGCGGGTATCTTTGGCCCCGAAAAGTAAGAGTGTTAGGGGAAGGAAGGGGTGTTATGTGTGCCCCAGACTGGGCCATCAAGAAGCTCCTCACACGGGCACACAGCGTGAGGAAAACTTGCTCCCCTTATTAACAGGCAAAGCGTCTGGGTATAATCTGTAAAATTCCACAACGGGAGAAACTTGCCGACTG